>NW_015373901.1:200511-465359 GCF_001272555.1 Dufourea novaeangliae | reverse complement strand
CTTCCGCTCTCGCTCGCTCCCGTTCGCCTGCTCCGGCCATCTCCGTCACAGTTCGGAACGCGTCGGAAACTAAAAAAGAGGCATATATTTCAGACTGTATCTATAATTTACACTGAAAAGAACGATAAATCCCAGAAATAAAGAATTTACTTCACATGTTTCATTCACTTCTCGTAAATATACCAACTTTCAATCACGTTACTCATGTAACTGCAACTTTATTAGTTGTTTCTTTTAGTAAATAATCCATTAATTGATTCACTATCAAGATATTCCCGAAACCCCTCGTATTTATAAAGCCTCAAAGTTCTGTAACTTATACCGTTTAACTTCAGCGACAAAATTGAAAACCTGCATTCACGAAACATTAAAAAAATGTCACGAAAAGGGTTCATTCGTTTCACCTTTTAAATAAGAATACAATTTTCATAATTCTATCGGACAATCATTCAGCAATTATAACTGACATATCCATCACATAGAGCTCACTAACAACAATCTTCACGCAAGTATTACCGACAGCATTTCATCCCCAAAATCAGCTATCACCACCCTTTGAGAGATGGCGAGCGTAAGTCACAGGTTTCCTCGAGAACCAACCAGATGGCGCCTCGATCGCCCATTGCTGATAAGATAGCATGCTGTGTTATCGTTCGAATACACACAGAGAAGCACGTGGACACACTGCAGTCAGGCCGCGGCATCGTACCTCGTCGGCCTGAAGCCGGACGGGACCGGTTCGCCGGAAGTCGGGAGTGAACCACAAGTGTGTCCGCATGGTGTAACCAAAGGAAATGTCGGTGATGAAACGGAACGAGACGCCATTAATGAGACCGGAGAAATGGCCTTGGGCTGCCGTGACAAATTGAAACACATTATTGATCCCTCTCCGAGACGGCCAACTTGGCATGAATAGTGCAAACGTACTAGGTTTTTTTTTCGCTCACGCGCGTCTGATCAATGACACGTCGAGAAGCTGGCTAACCCGAGGATAGACGGTAATATATAATTTATCGTCGACCGTGATATAAGTCCGGGGATTTGTCGATTCGTCTTAATGGAGACCCTTCGTCGGCGGTTTTTCTTCGAGCCGGCCGGACCACGTTTCACTCGACACCACTCGGAATGAGTAATTCATGGCATTTATGGACTTGAAAACGGTCGTTTTTCATTTCGAGACGCAGCACTGTTATTCCACGGGGGTAAGTGGCGAATAAGGACGAAGTGAATCGTTTCGGAATCGCCGCTGTGAATCATGAATGGTGCGTGGTGGTCGTTCGTGGCTGATCGTGGTTGCCATTGAGATTTCGCGCAGTTTCGTAGTGGGAGGTAATCGATTGTCGCTGAACGAGAGTAAGAGTGGTATTTATGTTTACTACTTCCTCGAGCGGCTCGTGGTACTATTGATACCGGAAACTTCGTCGTTCTGCGCATGGAGAAACGAGCACTCAATGGAACTTGTAATTGGGGATGATGAGCACGCGATATTTTTAACATCTATTGATCCCGCATGAATTAACTTGCAAATGATAATGCAGAGTTTGTCTGGTCATGTAAATGAAATATGTAAATGAAAAATTCAATCTTTAATTAACATACAATGTATCTTCCATACCGAGTGTCTCGGGTTGAGTAGTACAACTGGGTAGCAGATGATTCTATAAAAAAAAAATAAATCGAAAACGAAAGAATAACTTTTTTGTCTGAAGTTTCGTTTTCGAAAAAATTGGGTTTGAACGTTCATTTGAAACGCGTGTATTTGGGTTAGCAGTAAGTAGAAACGGTATGTATCCAACACATGTTGAAGTTCGATTTTCTCGTAAATGAAGCATCACTTCCAGCAATTTTATTCATTTTTTTTCGACTTATTTTTTCTTATAGTATTTCAGGTACCCCACATATAATTAGTATTAAAATAATGACCCAGAATGTAAATATATCCGTGTACGAGTCAAAACGATAAATATTTATATTACCAACAGCAAAAACTTAAACAGTTGTATTTTGTTTCGACAGTCAACACGTTATGAAACCTAGTAAGAATACCTTTCACTGTACAGTCATTGTTTCTTATTCTAACCCTAACCAATACAGTATCATGAAATTTCCTTTTTGTAATGAATGAAAAATTTCGCAGTCTGTATTAAATACTATAAGTAATTATGAGCTTCTTTCTGGTGTTAATTTACCAACTGATACGTATTCTTAAAGTATTTCTAAATGGGAAATTCACCTGAACATCGACTTAACATTTTTCCTTTCAAGTTCACTCACGTGACAGATGTAGAAACAAAAGGAAGTTGCTTATCTGACTGCATCAGGTTCAACGACTACATGATTTATTACGCGAAACACATTACCTCATTCTTGCATTTTCATCGTTTCGTGTTCCTACACACCGTACGGAATACCAAACGACTATACGTTACCCGCCGCATTACAATAATTCTCTCGGTGCGACACGAAACGTATTTTTCCCCACGAAGGATATTCTCCTTCCGGCCGGCTTCACCTTTTCTTCCTCGATGTGGCTCCTGGTGATTTATTACGTCGTTTTTGCCCCTCGTACGCGGAATCAACCATCAGCGCGCGCGCTGAGCCCCGGGTCCACCGCGGCTCAGAAATTTTACGACCGACCTGGAACGTAGAGAACCGGGAAAAACTGTCGGGGATGTAGACAGCGGCGACTGTTTTGCACGATATCATATTCTGTTTGAGCTTTTCTCATCCCGCCGTATGAGGACACCCAGCGTATTTATTAGAACTTACATTTCTCTGCTCACCGACTGGTCTGAGTGACAAGATTATCACGTTAAAAATGAAGGTAGAAATTAAAAGCAGACAAATATACCGTTAATTAGTTATGTATACATTCGCACCATAATCATGGTATAATAAAATGTTCTGTGTAGTTTCAGAGAATTTAGAATTAATTTTCAAACTATTAGAATACTTCATATAATTTATAAAGAGTGGAATAGAAAAATGTTTGAATAACCAGTATTCTGTTGAAATATTGATAACTGTTTGGCAACGAGTTATCGAAAGATTACACTCAGATCTTCTTTCTGATCATCCCTTAAATGTACTACACAAATCCTGAAAGAAAATTCAGTAAGTTTCTACATTGAATCTCTGAACACGTCAGTGGAACACAAACTTGGTTCCCGGTTATATCCACTTGTCAAATCGGGAATGCAGTTCATCTAACAACTTCCAAATGGGTTTCGTTATCGGTGATTACGGATGCATCCCGAGGTAGGCTGCGCCTAGTGCAAGCCTCCTAGAATCCTTTAAGTTACGTCTACGAGATCGTGGCGCAGCTTTCCAACACAGACCTGATGAAATGAACTTAGGAATATTCCAGGTTGGAAGGGAGTTTCGGTCCAATCGAACAGACTTCAGCCACTCACCGTTTCTCATCCACGATTCGGGCTAGGCGTGTGCTCTTTAAGGTGACCTAGATACCGTCTAGTGCTATTTTATTTCCTACAGTATATCTCCTCGCTCCATTGCGATTCTTTTGTTAGAACCCGAGGAAGCGGCCTGGAAAACACTTTTTCTCTTTCTCTTTGAAGATGGGAACCGTGATGTCGAATCTAGCATTAATTACTCGTTTGTCGTGCCCTTACATCTATTATTATTTGTCCTATATTCTTGAGAATATTAAAGGGGATAGTTCTTTCGTGCAAGGTAACAGTAAGAGCCAATGACAAGAAGCTTTACCTTTATAAATTTTATTTAAATCAGATGGTATTAGATTGATGGGAGCTAAACAATTGATCTATAATTCTATGTAGTTTGTATGTACAGATCAAAATGCTGTTC
Source organism: Dufourea novaeangliae (assembly GCF_001272555.1). Taxonomy (NCBI): domain Eukaryota; kingdom Metazoa; phylum Arthropoda; class Insecta; order Hymenoptera; family Halictidae; genus Dufourea; species Dufourea novaeangliae. The sequence continues at coordinate 461,531 of NW_015373901.1, read as the reverse complement.
GCTGAAATTAATTTCAATTGCACCAATCCTAATTTTTATTAACATCTGTACACTCATTAAGGTTATTTTTCTATGTGAATTCTCGATTTCGATTTAATTCAAATCTTAACGGGTATAAGATACACAATACTTCCATTTCACCAAATTATGAATGAAGAACAAAATACAAGTCTATTACGTACATATACATATGTCAGAATGAAGCAGCGCTGCACGTTGTTTCATTTCATTACCCCATTTTCCCCACTGTATTTCAACAGTTCATTATTCCGTGTCATTACTTGGAAGCTTCGTACTTAAACTATCATCGCGGGGGCTTTAATTTTTCATTCGACGCTCGTCACATGTTTTCTCTCCCGCAATCAAACAGAAATATAGAGCGGTCTGCCAAGGGGTGTAATGGACGGTGCAATAAATAACCGGGCAGGAAGCGTCTAATTAACGATAAATCTCTTTCGTTATCTCCGAGCAATTAGCTAAATTACACGCGAGCTCGGTGTCGCGTACCCTTCCCCGTTCCCGTTTATAAAATATTATAATTGAAGAGGACGATTCGCCGCACGCGAGGGCTGGTTTACCGCTCACGGATTCGGGTGGACCGTTTAATCGACTCCTGATAAGCCGTGTTGCGTATCTGATGACAGTCCAGCGTTTATTACGTCCTTTGCTGACTGCTCGGTCGCCCACCTAGTGCAATGGTTCGGGAGGCAACAACACGTAATTGTAATATTTCACCGTTCTGCAAAATCGTTTAGCAACGTTTCAAACATTAATATGCTATGTTAAATTATAAAAACACTCTATTGAAAATTAGTGGTTCAAGAGGAAACTGTAGTTTGATAATCGATTATGCATGTTTCATTATATTATATTTACTCCCTGCTGATAATGAGAATTACACTACCGGTCAAAAGTATGGGACCAGAGTTCATGATTGGTGGAACATGTTACTACATAATAGAAGTTACGGAATCAGTACATATACGAATCATTTCCAATCAGTTTTAGCACGTTACTTTTATCAAACTTTTGTAGAATAAAATTTGTCTCTTCCTTTAATTATCAGATCTCGTCCCATACTTTTGACCGGTAGTGTCATATATAATGTGTTAACAATAACAATAAGGTTGAAAATCTATCAATGGTGATATATCGGGTATAAAAGGGGAAAAGTAACTCTTGTGAACCTTGAATCGTTCAAATATTAAAGTCATAAAGCTGTTTACATATCACAGTCTATTTTCAGTATATTCATAATGCTCGCTTATTCTACAGCGCGTTGTCCGTTTCTTCCCTGACACGATTGCGTTCCCTTGTTTTGCTCATTACACGCAAGTACACAGTCCACGTTCGGATCCTGTCACCGATGCTAAATAACCTACACGAACCCCTTGCCGCCTAGTGCATAAATTATACACGTTCGTACACGTAATCGTGTGCTACGAGTGCATTTAATGCGCGCGCGAAACGAAGATTCACGTAGATGCACGTGATGCGATCGTAAAACGTGGCTCATTCGTTAATACACCTGAAGCATGTCGCTGACACACACACAGACACGCTGGAGAATTGTAGTAAAACGAACCGTGTACAGGTGTGCTCAGACACGCTCGACCGACTAATGCTCTTCTAATGGTCGATCGCTTACGAGTTTCTTAGCTGTTCAGTCTTAAAACTGTAACTTAGTGGTTCCACTCTTGTGTGGCAGGAAACTCAAAGTATTATCTCTTATCTCTTAATTTCTCAGTTTGAAAATCGAGTTTTCAAATGCTTCTTATTGCAGGAAATGATAATTTTGTAATTCTGAATCTGTAGTTAATTTTATTTCGGGTGTTCAATAGTGTTAAAACGGTATGTATTATTACAGCTTTAGGTGTTCCGTAGTGTTAAGGCTTCATATATTATTAAAACTTGACGTGTTCAATAGTGTTAAAACTTTCCAATGTGGTATAGAAAGTTTCAGAATCATCGACCGATCGAAAACTACAACGACATACAATGTATCACGATTAAAAGCACAACTCCACATCTTTCCGAAGGTATAAAACGTCATCGTTCTTCAATTTCACTGATCACTCAAAGGTCACAATCGTATCTTCTATGATAAAAAGTCATTTTCCCGTAATCTTCTACAAGGTTCAAAGTTACTCATTATAATTTTCACCCCGTAATTCCATGAAACATAGGCATTTAGACGCGTTCGTCGCATTTTCTTGCGCCGTCAGCTCGAAAATCGAGTCCCCTTTCGCAAACTATTTCCTGCGAGCTTTGAAAGTATTCCATGACCCGAAACTCGTAGCACCAGGATCGGTCCTCCGAAAATACCAACGCGGTGCTCGGAATAATTAACAAAGTGAAAGTTCGAGGTTCACAGTTGTTTTCTCTCTCCGACCAGAAATGTATTTGTGTGTCCGTTCAAGAACTTCTTCGAAGACCCGAGAAGATTTATTAGAAATGAATCATTGCGCCCCCGGGACAACCGATGCTTCACGGTCAACGTTCGATCTCCGGAAATGTTCCCGCGATTCGATTATATTTTCGATGCGCCGCGCCGTTCCGAGCGTTTTCGTCCGATCGACGGTACTCGAGAGTGGCAATCTGTTGTTGTTAATTGAGGAGCGTTGCTCGAAACGTTTCAACTTCTAATTTAATCGCAACCCGCTTGGATCACGGGTTACAGACGGTGTTTGGCTTCCCGACGAAAATCTACGACGCGGACGTGGCTATGATCACAGCCCCGAGTGGCTTTTAAAGCCTCTGTGTCGCCTGTACACGTCGTTCATCAACGAGGATTCGCCTGGGTCTTGGAAGTCGCGCTACTACGGACTTTGTCCAATTATTTAGACTCGGTACTCTAAGTAATCAAACGGTTTTGACACCAACATTTGCGTGCAAACACGCGAGTTGTAACAGAAAAGTTGCATATTTAATTACTTCGCGGCCGAAGTAATTCAGTGATCTTGGTAATTGAGCCTTTAGAAAGCTACCTTCCAGTTTCGGTTAATACTTTCCTTATTTGGAATATTTGGTGTTGTATTGGTCTACAGGATGTTACATAAAATCTGGAATACTTTGACAGGGTCAATTGTAAATACAAAACTAACGATAGGATGAAGATCGATCGATGACCTAATTAAATATAACGAATGACATAGAATGAAATGAATGAAAGTAACTCGTGAAACGGTTGAAGAGCGCGCCTCTCAAGTAGAATAACCCGTCGCGTCGGACGTTTTTCACGCGTATTTCGCCCGTATTGTGTTAGATTTGCATATAGATAGAATTCACCCTGTGAAAGTGTGTCCCACATTGCATTTATAAATATCTTTTATTAACACCCTGTATATTCGTATGTTGGTAATTGTAACACAACGTTTTGGAATTTCTGATGTAAACGATTCGACGAAAACGACAGAGTATTGTTCTTCTTTTCCTGAAAAAGCAGATTAATATTGTAAAGTAAAGCATGTTCGTATGAAGCTTTCTAGAAAACTAACTTTTGTGCGTGTATTTCAAACTAAATCTGAGGGATAATGTCCGCAACACCATCTATTTTCTCAACGCACTATTTTATCAAATTGGTGCACTTTACAGTTCAGAGGTTAAATTATGTAAAATACTTGTAAAATACACGAGCTTGAAGATTGAGCAGTTTCTACTTTACTTCGGCGAAACGTTAATGAAACATTCGAAGTGTGTGCGCGGTTAGAGGTCGAAGTTGCTTCCCCCTTTCGTGATGCAGCAGAATCAATCGAAAGACTTCGTGAGGGTCCGCAGTCAGGTGAGCTCGCGACACGCGTGATTCGTGTACGAAGAACCAGGAAGTCAGCCGAGTGCACCAGTCCGATATCGTGATACGAATGCGTCCGAACCACCGACCCCCCTATACTATATCGTGCCCTCGCGAGTCACTGGCGTGACTCGTGTAAGGGAGTATCGTGCGCGGTTTCTTGTGTTCCCCCTTACAAGAACTCTCTCTATCCTAGCACCGATAAAATATGACACGCAAGAAACTTCTCCCTCGCAACGAAATTTTACTGCTCGTGTGACGTTCAATCTTCCGTGTTTACTGTATTTTATAAGCTGCCCCATGAAACGCGTGCTTAGAATTCAGAATTCGTGTGAAACAATGTTCACCAGTAGTCGAAGCGGACCGTAAATTACGATATAATTCTTTGGAAAAAATTTAAATATCTCAAGATTACATTCAGTGTATCGAGAAATAATTTCTTCTTCGTTAAAATTTGAAAATAACCTGAAACTTATGGTATTTCGCATAATAATCATGATTGATACCTACTAGAACGAGATAATATTCCAAAATATGTGAGATGGACTCGTGTTTGTGTAGTTACCACTTTTCTTATTAATAATTTTTTAATAAACGACTACCATGTATAACCTTCACAACACGACTTGTGGTGGTGACCTTGACAACATATTAAAAAATCATGGAGATCAAAGAGTGGTATCTTTTTGTAAATATTTACCTGAAATTCTGTTGTCTTCTATTATAGAGATAGAAGATTATTTACTGATACACTTAATAATATAGATCGATATTAATGTAAATTTACAAAAAAATCATCAATATCCTTTACTATGGCTTCGTTCTTCGCTTTCTTTGAAATCTTAATTACTCTCTGACTGTGGTCGTCCATTACCTCTTCTGGTAACAGAAAGATTAATTGCAACAAAGACAATATTAATACAAAGGATAAATAAACACACCTGCTTTACACAGTCTTCGTCCGTCATTTGCCCCAAGTTCTCGTCTGACCACGGTAGTCTGTGACCACTGCTGGTTACCCACGACCACACAGTTATCGTACTTCTTCGTTCAAAGACACGAGGCTCGGTTATCCGTCTCGAAAATTTGTCCACGGGCATATTACGGTTTCCCTTTACAAAATTCCCTGCTCATTGTTCGTCCGCCGGGGAGCTTTAATACGACTCGAGAGAAACCGAAGGAAGGTCCAAGAAAACGGAACAGCGCACCGGTGAACTTTTATCGCGTTCTTATTGTTGCACCGAGTATCTTTCAAACGAACGTCTGTCTGGCTGGATTTTTTTCTTTTCTTCTAGCTGGTTCCCTCGAAAGATCCGCGACCTGCTCTACCCGCGGAACTTTTCTCTTTCATTCGTCGGGAAAGCTTCTTACCCGCGCGAGCGAGAAATTTCTCGCTCGTTACACTGGCGTTCGACGGTGCATTACCATAATGCACGGGACGCCTGAGAGTTGTAACCGAAAGATCCGGGGTAAACTGCCGCGATTCCATTGATTCGTATTGAATGCGCTCCCTTGCCGCCGCTCGGAACACTTTTACGCTACCAGTCCGCGAATTTAAAACGTTACCTCGTAATGTACGATTGTTTTAATAGTTTATACGTGCAACAAGGAGAACTTTGATAATCTTTGCGCAATTAAAACTGAATGATACACGATAGGCGTATCGTTCATTATTTCATTAAATGTGAGTTCATTTTTGGTCGACTTCTAAATGGAGGAGGTATAAGAAAAAACCTTTTGCATCTGAGTGGAGGATGTGTTCCTGCGATGGTCCCGTTTGCAAAAATTTCCGATTTTTTTTGTTTATTAAAAATGTATATTAAAATTGTTTTCATTATTCCCAGTCGTCGCATCAATCTCCGTTAAAAACACATGCAATAATAGGGTATGTATCGCATAGAACGTGATACAGTAGCACAAGAGCCTAATTATTCAGACTTCGTTGTATTGTAGCAACTTCGATATCATTTCTCGTTCCCTATTTACACAGAATATTTTAATGCCCAGCTGGTGATTTTCCACGGGGTACGCATTTTTTTTGAATATCAGAAATAAAGGAGCACTGAGCATTCTCGGCGACATAGAAACAATAGGGACCGGACGGCAACGAGACGGTAAACAATCACTTAAAAGTCCTCGTCAGGTGGATGGATACGTTCGATCGATGACTACGCAAGACAATGCCACGTTGTTCTCCCATCGACAAGAAATAAAAGCCGTCTCGCATCGTCGGTTACTTCGAGTACATCGAAGAAAAGATTTTATCTGCCTCTCCGACGGCGCGCGTGGGAATCGATAATCGGACCCCGATGCAGCGGGTTCGCGGCGCGCTTTTCGAACGGCGTAAATAAAAAAGAATGGCCACACGCGGTGAGGTTTAATTAAAAGCGTTTCCATGGGGACGAATCGCGAACAATACGAGGCATTGTTAATGGCGGGGGGTAATTTAATACCTCCCAGTCGGGGAACGCGTCGTTTCGACGCCGAAATCTCTTTTCGTCGCGGCCGAAAGAAAAAAAAAACCAAACTCTTCCGTATAAAATCACGCCTATTCAACGCGATACGTTATCGCCTCTCGCGCGGGATTTTTCGTCCAAAGCTGCCGTATCGTTTGCGATTCGATCTATTCTGCCTCATCCGCGATCCACTCTCGGATTCCCTTAGACTTCGCTTCGATAAAGTATCAAGGTAGTTTATCTGTTATCAAACGAAGGAACGGGGGGGGGGGGGTCCCATTCGTTCTTTCGAGCTTTGTCGAATGATCTCACCTTGCGCTCGTGTGCAGTCCACACCCTTTAAAGTACAGCATTCTCGTCCTATAATTACGTTACTAGAGTGTTGCTTCGAGATTATAGAGAAAAGTGGAGACGATTTTGCTGGCATTCCGTTGTTTTGTTGATATTGTTCATACACTGGGGCGGTGGCAATTCGCGAATTTAATTATAAAGAGCTGGATTAACTGTAAGTAATTATAGGAAGGAAATACCGTATACGTATGTGAGGAAGAAATTTTATATTGTCTCGAGTTTTCGTAGTATTCCGTTTGAAAAGAATTAACTTGACTTTGAAATTTTATTCATTACTCTACCTAGAAGAAATCATTGGCTTCAGAATTATAAGCTCTTTCAATGTGTTAAACCTCACTAAAAAGTCAGCGTTAGACCTGGGGACCTCTCTTTGTCAGTGCCAAAGAGTTTTCGAACACTGATAGAGGATTTACTGTATCTAGAAATTATACCGAGAAAGTCGTAACTTTTTGTAATACTTATACAAGAGAACCATATTGTCGTTTAAAGTGTTACAATCACACCTATTTTAAAGTGTAAACATATGTTTTACTATCATATGAATCATAAAATTTTACCGTTGGTCCTCAGTGACCGACGAGCTCAAACGGAAAGTTTATTCTCGACACCTCCGAACGAACGTAGCGTTTAACATGCTCACAACAATTCTGGTTCCAAAACATTCTAACCATTTCAGCTTTTAAATTTCCATTCTGGACCACCAGCTAAATTTAATTTCTAAACATTGCTGCATTGCGAGTAACGCACAATACCGAAACAGTTCAGAAATCCAAGTCACAGGGGCTTCATCTTGGAAAAACTCGTACGGTTCCACCGTATGTTCCCCTACCTCTGCAGGAAGCATGCCAATCTCTCCGTCGATCCGTGGTACGCCCCATACGATCCCGTCTCGAGGACCATCGGAGGGGGGTAAGAATCTAGAGTGGTAACGGCGCGGGAGCCACTGTCGGGTAGGAGGGATGGTCGACGTCGGTGGTGGCGGGGTGAATGCAATTTTCACGAGGTGGCGGTGCAGTTCACCCGGCTGTCGTCGTCGTGTGACCGGCTGCACACACACACACATACACGGAAACGGGGGCCACACCGTCGCATCCCAGAGCGCGGAACGAAGGATAGAGACAGAGTCCAGAGATGGAGGAGCGAGCAAGAGGGAGAGTACTACTGCGGTAGGGTGGGGGGAGAAAGGGAGGAACAGTCACGTACACGAAAGCAGACACGTACGTGAACGAGAAGGACCGGCGCGCTCCAGTAGTGTGCCAAGTGCGCCCAGTGACGTAGGTCAGTGCTCGCGACTACGCCGCACCCGGCGAGCTTCGAAGCCCCGTTTTTTTATCCAACCGTCTCTCTTTCTCTCTCTCACTCACTCTTTACCCGTGACACGATGGCTCCCATTGACGGTACCGGTAGTGGTGCGTCGAACAACGTTGTGCCGTGCGTCTCAGGCTCGTCCAGCCGGTCACCTTGACACGCGCCCCTGCACACCGCAAGCTTCGTCGAAGGTTAGGTGTTCTCTCGTGTGTGCATACCTGCAACGGACTACAGCCAATGCCGCGCGAAGGCCCCCTGTGTTTTCGAGGAACGATGCGCCGTTGCCTCGTTCCGTGACCCGGAGCGCTGGTGAAACTCGCGTGGCGCTACGCTCGAATACTTCCCGGGGGCTCTTGTTGATATTTTGTGTGTCTCTCTTGGATGGTTAACAATAATATTGTGACGTTTTACTACGGGAGTAATCGCTAGTTTACCAGGGGGACATACACTGTGAGGTAATGTAATATCGTGGAAGTACGGGATCGAAGCTCGGTGCGGAACTGTTCGCTGGGAAAACGAGGACGGGAGTTTTCCGACGAGCTGCCGCGGCTGTAATCGCACGGTCGCGGGTGCTTCTTGTGTTTTGTGTGAGGCGGCTTCTTCGTTCCGCGTGGAACTTTTGTTACGGGGAAGCTTCTGTGATCGCGAACGGGTTGTTTGTTTTTTCTTTTTCTTTTTTTTTTTTGTTTGCCGTTAGATGGTAGGTAAACGATAAGGTGAATGGTTGTAGTTGGTGTGTCTTGCGCCTGAAGGTAGATTGAAGTTTGCGCCTGAGGGCACCAGATTGATGGTGCGCCCGGTGCAACCGTTGACGCGGGTCATTGCCCGTGCGGGCTGTCTGTTAGTGAAACACTCGAATACACTGGGTGGTGGAGTAATGTTTTATTGTGCTGGTCGGTTTTGTCAGTCTGGATTTAACGGAATGTCAAAAAACTTGAAATTTAACGATGATGAAAGAAATGAAACGATATGGTACTTTGACGTGTATTCTTTGAATAATTCGGTATATAGATTGCTGAGATCAGGGTGACGTAATTTCTCGAAGGACTGAAGTGTGATGCAACTGTGTTGGCTCGAGATAGTGGAATATGTCACTGAAGTGCACCGTGAGCAGCCAGTGACGCAGGTCAGCGCTCGCGAGGACGGCGGGGATCTATTTATCTTCTTTAAAAGCGCTCGTCGTTCTAACAAAAACAGTGTCGTGGGTGACGGAACGAATTTGATGAAATTATGAAAATTTTATAACTTGCATAAAAACATTCTGTAATTGTGCAGATTATTATTTAATTTTTGGTGGTTTAACTAATGTACAAACCGCGAAATAATTAGATCTCTTAACAGCCGCTTTCATGAAAATTAGAGTTACTCTTCTTTTAGTCTCTAAAGTCTGTTTTCTATAGTTTGATCTTCAAGTTTAAGTAAATTTTCTTGTTAATGTTATTGAATTCTACTATCCCTTTCGAGCTTGTCTGTCCAAATACGACACAGAAAAATTAATACTAGACTGTACAGTTTACGTATTTATAGTCCACAATTTGTTTGAATTTTCAATGAAATCATCCTTTTATGTTGGACATCTCGAAACTTTCAGTATTGACGATGGATTTTTAACATTGAATCTTCTACAACAGTTGGCTCTATTACCATCTTGAGCAATTATTTGTGTATATATATTCATCGAAACCATATTCAGACACATTGCACGCGGTTTATTAAATTAGGTCCTCGTTATTCCGTGATTTTCCACAGGTGTTCGAAGGAAATTCGAGCGCATTGTAGCATCGACGCGATAACAGTACCCCTTCGAACCTATTGTTTACACCGGTGGTTCTGTCGTCTAGCGTATATCGGAGTTGTAAATCCGGTGCACGGTGTTTATGCGCCGTACGCTGTTTATTAAAACATCAATACACGCAACATCCGGCACGCTTGACGATAAACCTATCAAACTTTGACGTTCGATTTCTCGTGAAAACGAACAAAGGTCTGATATGCTAGAAGGTTAACATTCACCGATAATTTTAGTGTGATACTTAACTATTCTATAAATTACAGTATTACAGTACTACACGAAAAAGAACAACCTTAATTGAATTAACGATAAACGATTATAATATTAATACTATTGAAAGTATTTGAGGTCATCCATTTTGAAATATACTAGAATAGCCAGAACACATTTTTTATTTAGTCCAATCTGCCAAAAATTAAATGTATTTAAATATATTTTCAAAATTAGTCATCCACCGATAAGTAGATGGTCGAAAAAGTCTACATCAAGGAGAAAGAAATGTACTGTTTCTGCTTCTGTCTAACGTGTCAAGCGAATGCATATGTAGGGATGTAACTTTTTGCATGTCGGAATGTATTTCTGAGTATCACGTGCTAAACGTGCAGGTATATTTCATGCACATTGTACGGGTCGCCTGTAATGCAATTTTTATATCCGCTTAAGGAGCAGTTACCTAGACGTGTAGCGTCTGACGAGGCTTTCTGTTCCGCACTTTCGTAGGCAAAGGAAACGTCCGATTGAATAATTCATGCATCATATCGATTCCGCGATGAAATATAGACGGAAGTGGTTGTTCTCGTAACTCACTGAGCCGTACCAGAAAATAAATTGACAGAAACTTCAAACTCATTTATTCGGTTTCGTAGAGAGTTAGTCGTTCAAACGAGATCCTCTTCGGTTCGGTAGAGAGGTTTGAATTTAACTTGCTGTTCGACTATACTTGTTGCTACTATGCTATCGTACCGTCTTGAAAATTATAACTTGACTCTATGAGTTTACTCATAGTTACATTCGAAGGAAATTGAAGTTGAGGAACTGAATGTAGGGTGTTGATCTATAGACTCGCGTGCAGTTCTGCAACAATGAATTTCTCGATAATAGCAGAATATATTTATCTCGATTATTATAATAGAATTTTCTTTCATTACTGGAATATCTTTCTGTTGATAATTGTCTAGTATTGTAGCATCATTGTTACCCAAACTTCTTTAATAATCGACTTTCACGTGGTAGTAATCACCTTACATTATATCAACACGACTGTACTGAATCATATGACGTTTATTATCGGATAAAGTTCTTTCTTGCATTCAGGTTTATATTTCTCTAAAGTCATACAACAGCAGAAGGAACTTATACAATGATATTTTATTCATAGCCCGATACCATTGAAATTTACTGCAAATTACCACAGCAATGAACTTGAAGTATTTACGATGTTAATAACTCAACTCTCCAACTTTTATAATACCAATTGTCACTGTCGTAAAATTTATTTCTGAAATTGCGTGAAAATATAATTCATCGTCAAGCTGTTCCGTCAGAAATGTTATAAATAAACTTACGACATTAAAAACCGGAATACACCATACATTTATTAGTATAGAATATGTTGCTCAATATTCTCTACAATCGTATATAATTTTCAAGACAATTTTCCAATAACCCTTTTACAAAATATTCTATATTAACCCTTTTGTTTCCACTGTAGTCATCTGACTACGTATTCGAAATTACGAAATAAAATATTAGTATCACGCATTTTTTCATATCCGTGAGTATATGTATAATAGTTCCTTCTAGCCCTGTATAGATGGCATGGCATAAATTTGAATGTGAATTTAAGAGCTTATCGGTAAACCAAGACATGATTGGTCCTTTGTCTCTTTTATTCGATGAAACTCGAATGTTGAGCATTATTACAAGTACAATAGAAACTTACAAAACTCTAATATCTTTCAAATATTTCCAGAAGGTTTATTGATCAAAACTTCGAAAAATTGGCTTTTACTATGTATAATAACATTACAACGGGAATTATTATATATCACTATGATAAAAGTAGAAAAGCTATCACACGACAACGAAATATTAAAATGTTCTTGTAAATCATTTATGTGTCGTGTATTATACACAATAATTTAGGAATGAAAGAGACCAAACATACAAAAAAATTCTACGTAAATTAGATGCACCGAAAATGTTCCAAACGGTATCATTAGAAGCAAGGGACGCTCATCTTGTTGCAAAGGCAAGGGGTACGTTACCTACAGGACTCGAGGCACATATCCACGTTAATAACCGCGGGTCTCCGAGGCTCCCTTTATCCTCGTTCGTGGACAGACCAATCCGGAGATAAGAGACGCTCGCGCGAAAATTATGTCGATCGCATTCTAACGTTATTACGGCTGGGCCCTCCGGTCGTGCCGTGCCACCGAGGTTTGTCGTTCCTGCAGATATCGATCGCGTTCCGCGGGCTTGTCAGGCGAAGCCTGCGAGTCTGAGATTTCTACGTGGATGTGCGAATTTATCGACTGCTCGAAATAGATATATATATACACGAGGATCCTGACATTTATCTCCGGCTGGATTGACGATCATCGATGGCTCGCCGCTGTCGCATTCAAACGTTCGTAAATCTATTCGGCGAGAATTGTGTTAAATTCTTAAAAGGCAAAACCGACGTCTATCTCTGGGAACGAGCGAGGGAATCCCTTCCGTCCGTGATCACAACGATAATTTATTCACTGTCGATTGTAAAATACATTGCTTTTCCGAAGAATTTTGTGTTTCAGCTGATTTTTCTGGTTGTGGTGACATTGTAGAGGATTTTTCCATTATTCCTTGGTCTACTGAACCCTTTTTTACTGTTCGACACTGTCCCATATAACTCAAATAATTATCCAATGAGTCGTCGTTGCATTACATTGAGCTATAAATAAAGTTTTTAATTTAAGAGGATTAAGGATTAAAAATTAAAGTTGTTTGAAAGGCTCCATTGTTATCGAAGAAGGAAGGAAGTGATTCGGAGGATCAATTGTCGGAAGAAAGTTTTGTGAAGATGATATCGGGAGTGGGTTTTAATATAGTTACCGTAATGAATAACTAATTGTACTTATGTCCCGAACCTATACCAGGCGTACCAATGCTGAGAAACTGCAGAATAATATGCAGTATTTATTCCCTATAATCTTCCTTTGTCGTACTGCTTGTAATCGCCTTGCTATACATTCATTTCATCGGGATTAGATTCTTTACTGTACTCGTAACTTATTCTTTGTTCTTTTTCTTCTTGTCATTCATTGATATCGCTTCATTTTACTTATTGCTGTAATAAAGACGTACTCTCGTTAAATATGCGTTTATAACATCGTGTTCGTAGAATTTATTTTCAATCGACTTCTATAAAACGACCGGTGAATGACAGGGCAGCCTGTAGATCGAATTTTCCGGGAAGGAAATCACGGTTATCGTCTTGGAGCCTACGCTCGAACGTTTTCTAGGTAGCGCGAGTTCACGCTGCAAACGCGAGGCGGTCGAGTCACTCGGGAAAAAACGCTGATCTCATTAACGCCTTTTGACTCGCAAATGAGTTCTTTTGTCCCATTGCGTCGCGCGTGCAGATTGCTCGAAGAATTTGACTTTGGTACGCTTGTTAAGCCACGATAACATTCGGTATAATTGCACGTGAAAATCTCGTAAACTGCCTCGCGTCACGATGCTTTTAATCGTTGCAATTAAAATACTGCTTTGTTACATTATTAGCCACCTTCGGCGTTGCTATTAATGCCCCCATGATCGATGATGTAGCGTTACATTTTCACGTGAGTAGCCGTCAGCAATTGACGTATTACTATGCTTATTCTTGATCACAGAGACACTTCCTTTATGTTTCAATGCAAATAAACGTGGATATTCGCAAATCGATATGTGTCAATAAGACTTTATATTTCGTCTTAGTTCCACCATTTTATTCCACGTTCTTGTAGAAGAGAATCAGAACATAAAAAACTAGAACTACCAAACCCGTCAAAATAACAGATTTCAGATTTATTATTTTCCAATTACTGATCTTCTAGAGAAACTTTATTACCAAATATAATATTACCATATTATACAATTAAATTTCGTATACAGAGTATCGTGTAACTTGGTGGTAGAAAAGGGTAAGGGGTCATTCTACGTGAAAAAATAAGTCAAAAATATGAAATAAAATTATTTAATTGGAAACTTCGTTTTCGACAAAATTGACTTTGAAAGTTAATCTGAAACGCTTGTATGTATTCATCAATCATATGGTAGTGAGTAGAAACGGAATGCAATGAACAGACCCGCTAGCCAAATCCTATTCAATTGCACCCGTATCCAGCAGTTTTTCAAATTCGATTATATTGGAAAACAAAGTTTAAAGTGAAAAACTTTAATTGTATATTTTCAATTTAGTTTTTTACGTAGAATCACCGCCTACTCGACTGTACTACCAGTTACATGACACCCTATATGTATATTCAACTGTAGTTGTTCTAAGTATTAATCAACAAACTACCTACACTGATTAAAATGTCAGAATTTTCTGAAAATAGTTTCTCTAAAGACGATACAAGAAAACAATGTTTGCATCAATAGTATACAATATTACATTATCAACAAAATATACAATATTACCGTATCAGTATTAATACTACGATCAGTGTCACAATTTCATGCTCATACACGATGTACACCATCATGTCATTATACCTTATACCGTTCATAAATATAATCTTCATAAAATCCCTCACCAATAACATCCAAACTTCCGACTGTTCCTTGTCAGGATTAGTCGCTGAAAAGAATCGCAGCACGGGTTCGTTTATTAGTATTTCTGAACAATCGCCCACCAAGTTAATACCTTCAGCATCCCCGCGTTACGTATACAGACCGTAATTCTCTAAATTGTATAATCGCCTGGAATTTCTTGTTCCCCGTTAAGCCGTGCCACACGATTACCTAACCAGTTTTTCCTTCCCCCTTTTCGACGACACTTATTGCTCGTGCGGCTGATAATTGATAACGTTCACTGATTAACGCGACGTGAACTCGCTAAACGCAGCAGCCAGGGCGGTCACCGATTAACACTCGATTTTACGCCTGCGCCGCCGTTCGATGATCCATTCCCTTCCCGGCCGAGCGACGCACGCACTCGGTTAAAATCACGATAATGAATTGATAACGGGGCGTTCAAGTGCCCACTCAATTTTAATAGGTCAACCGCCGATAGGTTACTCTCGTTTCATACTACACGCCCGTGGAACGCGAACGTCCGCGATCACGCTGGATGCATCAATGCGAAATAGTAATTAACGTTGCAGCACGAAATGACAGGATACGAAGCCGTTGCTTCCTCTTCCGGTCCACCTATGCGCATTTTTTCCCACCCGTTCGAATACACCGCCTCTGCCTTTCGTTTACGGATTTCATCGGCAATTAGGAAAGCTTCGGTGCATCCGCATCGTTGTGTCGCTTTGCGGATGAATTGCGAAATTACATGCGGATCTTGTTCGATCGATCTTCAGTTTTGAACCTGGAGAAACGAAATTCTTGGCAGAAATGGTGGCGGAGATATATTATGCTACAGCATACCTTATCGTTTGTGTTTTTCTAACGATTTTGGATGTTTATACACATTCACGGTTTCAGGGTGAAACCGACCTTTAACCCTTTAACGCCCACACCGTTAAATCGTTATATCAAAATTATGAGACT
The DNA here is from genome assembly GCF_001272555.1 of Dufourea novaeangliae. Classification (NCBI taxonomy): domain Eukaryota; kingdom Metazoa; phylum Arthropoda; class Insecta; order Hymenoptera; family Halictidae; genus Dufourea; species Dufourea novaeangliae. The sequence goes on along the minus strand of NW_015373901.1, from coordinate 446,089 downwards.
GATATATGTGTAGTATCTTGTTAATTCGAAGCTGAAAATATCGATATTAAACAGACTTATTTTTTTTCACTTTTTTCTTGTTTTTGACTGATAGCCACTAAATCTGACGAAGAACTGTGTTAAGCTTAAGTGTTATTGGTGGATTATTGGAATTAGAGATTCTTATGAAGTAATTTATGGCAAACTAGGTCAAATATAATCATATTTATCCTTGTTAAAGATTCTATCAAGATCCAACTAATACGAAAACTTCACCAGGGTTCATTGAAATTTTCAATGCACCCAGTTTTAAATAATCCTGTATACGATAAATACATAAAATTCCCAGTCTAGTCGTTACTTTTCTTTACACTGTTCACATTCATTACGATAAATACCTAAAATATGGCTGGAGAAGAGTGAACCGTGACTCAAATTGTGAATCTGTTTCTCAACTGTGCTTCGAATAACAAAAAGCTAGCAGGTTCGAAGGGCTGTTAAAGAAGAATCGAAAGTTCCGAAGGAGGGCATTTCTGACACCGCTGGTGGCAAAATGCTCCCTAGTCATCGACGTGTCCGCGAGAACTTGAGTCGTTCCAACTTTTTTCGAGGTAACCTCGAACTTCGAGCGCTGCAGGCGGCAATAACGTCGGTTTCGAGGACGCCCCGTTACACCAGACCGAGATTCTCGTTCTTCTGCCACTTACGAAAGGATACAAGTCCTTACGTAGTCCGTTATCTGTCCAACGGCTCGGCCCTGCGTAATTAAAATTCGCGGGGATTCCCAGTTATCGTGGGAGAAGTTGCTCGACTTCCTCCTTGTGCCAAATGAAAATGAACTGATTCTTGGAACACTAGAAGAAAGTAAAATTTACTTAAGCCTTGGAAACGATTCCTTCGAAATGTACTGAACCTCGTCTGTTTTTCTTATAGTTTTCCTTGTGTCGTATAAAATTAAAAAGTAATTTTTGACTATTGTTTGAGCAGTTGTAATAGATTCTGCGAGTTTGAATATTATCCCTGTCTTTTCTCTTTCGTAGATTCAGTTCAAACTTTAATATTTAATATCACAAGAACTGTTTCAGCTCGAAGCCTGATCTTCTAGAAGAATAGCAGTCTTTAAAGCCACTATGAACTTTTATAAACCCAAGGAAAAGGATAATACCGGGGAAGGTAATGAAAGCCTTAGTGAAATTGCTGACAAGCCAGGTGCTTCGTAACTCGAAATTACCTAGTGCCCTGTTATTTCGCGGAACAACCGAGGCAAATCTTATGAAAGATTTTCTTAATACACGTTATACGTATTAGCAGAAGAAGAATCGCCTACGCTCCTGTTACTCTTCTTTTAATTGTATTGATTAATGTATTCGAATACATTACTCTTGCGCCAAAATTGCCACATTCTCCTATTTAGAGTTTTTTTGTCTTACTATTTATTTTGCAAGAATAAAAGCGCAGACACAGCCGAGTCGAACAAATGGGTATCGATTTACCGTTGCGACGATTAGTTCGGGGGTTTGAAGTACCATAGCTCTTTCACCGGTCCCACTGTTCACATCTCGAAAATGGTTGCCGAATAATTTTCACTCCGCGTGTCTGTGAACACAAAACCAGCTCGTTTCCAAGTGTAATCAACACACCGCCACGTTTACAGAAGACCTCTGTGAATTTTTATACCCGTGGAAAGATAGAAACCTTCATCAGAACTGCCTTTGATCTCTGGATTTTTCCTGTGATCAGAAACGCGAAAGCTCGACACTCGAAGCGCCGAGACATCGACAGCATCGTTAATCCCTGACTTTGATTAATTAAATTCTGGAAGTTTTGAGTTACATTTATTAATATACTTCTTTTTTTGTATAAGTAAACCTCGATTTTGCTACTCGATGAGAAATGAAATTCAATCTGGTGGAGATTGTTTGAACTGTTTCCCGTGCAACTTCGACGGGATAGCGTGAAAGGAAAGCCAGCCACCGTTGCCAATCTACTGATGTACACGTATTTCGTTCGACTCTGTCAAGGACTCTCGATAGCTAGCCAAGTGGTAAATTAAAATTCCACTTTTATCGTTTCTTCTCGTATCATCTACTGCACCAGTCATCGGAACTGTTTTCAATTTTCCATAAATATTGCGAAACTTTTCACGTTTATCTAGAAGGGTTTTTTTATAAATGGACAGTTTGATATTCAATATATTTTGAAACCATCGAAGAGATCTCTTTAATAAATATTGAAACGCAAATGATACAAAAAGGGAATTAATCATAAAAGGGGAACTGTAATTTATTGTCTGCAGAACTGGATTAAAATACGACGAAAAAAATTGTGTTGTACGAGGTGATTCAGAATTGTCAAGAGCACTAAACTGCCTATGTTGGAATACAAAAAAAAGATCAGACACGACAAATTTGTCTAATTACGTTGTTTGTACTGGTCTGCCTAAAAATATGACTTTAGAATTATGTTCATGTTTTATGAGTCACACTGTATAACGATTTATAATGTTACCATTCACTCGCTTAAGAGTAATTAATCTCAACATCAAGCGCTCCTACCCCTTTCTACCCCATTCAATCGAACCCGTTGATCAACTCCGAAAAGAAAATCCTTAACGTTTACTCTCGCAGTATATTTCAAGTAGTATATTTAAAGTCTATTTAATATCTTCTTCATAAACAAGTACAAAATTGAATGAACTCTTTTACATTCAGAATTTAATTGCCTGAACGTTGTTATAAAACCCTCATACACTGCATTATTACTCCAATACTTGAAATAAAATTGTCTTAATTTCTAAACGTAATTAAATAGTAGTAAACTTTCTAGATCTGTCCAATGTGACAGCAATCAGTCTAATGTAAGTAGGTGACACCAACGAATCTATTCTAGTAGAAATTCGGAATTTCTAATATTTCTAAAGATTTGCATCGATGACTTGAAGCAATCAATTTAATGAAAGCAGGTAACACCTGCAAGTTCATTCTAACAGGAATTTGCAATTTCTAATATTTGTAAAGACTTGCATCGATGTATCAAAGAAATCAATACGATGCAAATAGATGATATCAGCAAGTCCATTCTATTATAGTAGAAATTTGCGATTTCTAAAAATTATAAAGAATTGCACCGATGTGTGAAAGCAATCAATACGATGCAAGTAGGTGACATCCAACAAGTCCATTCTAGCAAGAATTCACAACCAGTCTCCGCAACAATGAACCAATTGGTCCTCTTGTCCCTAAGTTAGCGCTGCTTATGCCTTCATAGCTAATTAAGGACGGCACCGTAGCTAGTGGCACTCGTTGCAGCGGCTTAATGAAAATTAGTCGTGCCACGCGATTTCCAACGTCGCGCATCGTTCTCCTCGTGCTCTCGTTAGTTCGTTCGAGCGTAGCCGCGAGGACTCGTCGGTGCACCAACGGCCGCGAATAATTCGATTGCACCTGGCCCTCGCGGTGTATCTGCTTCGACGCGTTTTCGAGCGTGCACGCGCCATGTTTCCATTGTATACCGCGCAACGGACAAATTACAACGTCGGCCGACATCCGGTGGTACAGCGTTCACTTCCTGCCCGCAATGACGATCCAGGATCCGCGAAAATTAATTAACTCTGTGAAATTTCGTTATAGGTAGACCAGAAACAAATGTATTTGATACATTTAGGTCGAACAATCGATAAGTTTATGTTTTCGGTATAGTATATGAGAATTATTAGATAATGTAAATGTGATTTATTAGACAGTCTATTTCAGTGTTTCTGTTTTGTCGTTAAATCAGTTATCGAATATCAGTTGAGTATTTCAAGATCATGTGATCGATATGAAAGCTAGAAAAACTACTTCTGTCAATTTCACAGACACGACTCAGATACAGACATCCTCGCGAACGAAGAAAAATGTTGAGGAAACGAAATCCAGGCTGAAGTTTTCCGGGGAATGGAAAGTAATTAGGGAAAACAACGTGATAATGAACCGCGTTAATTCGACTGGCGTAGATTAAGATCGATGCTCGCTGAGTGAACCGACGAACAACTGTGGGTGAAATTGGTTTTCCGTGGAAAACAAATTTGCTATTCTACCTGGAGCGAATGTGAGACGATTTTTCTCTTGGTAACTGCGCACTAGCTCTAATGGGATTCTCCGAAGCTCGTTTAGAAGTATTGATTTTCCGCAGGGGTTGGTTCGAACGATAAGAGAACCTCGAAGGGTGAATCTGCTCGACGAATTCGCTCATGGTACTGCAGTTTCGCGAATGCGCTCGAGTTTCCACCGGCTGGCGAATTTCTGTTTTACCGACCTATGCACCTGGTGCATTCTGATCCGTAGAGATGTCGTTCGTTTGCTGCTTTTCTTCGTTTCAACTGCTGTTCAATAAACGTTGTCGGAACATAAACTATCAAAGTCGAAGTAACATTTAACATTAAATTTACATAATCTTGAAGCGAAGAAAGTCACATTTATGTGGAATATTTTTTTTATTAGTACACTTGATGTTGAGGGTGAATCTAGTCTAATGATATAAGTATTTTCTCTCTCATCCTCTCTTTGAAGTGTACGTGTCTTCCTATTTGCAATAAATGCTTTGCATTTTATCATTTCATCGACAAAAATTTATTTTGAAGAAAAAAACATCCCTTCTTCGATGTTTCACCACCAAAAAAAGTTTTCTTAACTGTTTTGGCTTCATTCAAATATATATTTTCTAATCTTCGACGAAAGAGATCTTGCAACCCTTGTAATCTAGAGTGCAGCTTCTAATCCTTGCAATTATAATATACTTGCAACATCCTGTGTGTTTTTTAATAGGGTACAGAAAATGTATAGGTACTTCTATTATCGATAACAAATTTTCCGAATTTGTTGGCCAATAATATGGATACACATGAATTTCTCTGATTATGTTGACGAATTGAATCTACATTCGACGACTCGTCAATTTACCGTAGAACTACTTCTACGTGAATGTATCGACCAATTTCCTTATATGCTGTCTTATAGGCAGCCCCTAATAGATGCTGTGTTTCCCTTACAAACTACGCCCAATCCAATATCATTCCAATAACTCTTATTACGATAATTCACGGCGCTCGACACATTAACTTATTAGTCACGAAACTGTGTACACGTTTTGCGCTATCCGAATCTAGGCCAGGAAAGGAGGACGCATCAAGATAATTAAATTGCGTTAGTGTCGTGTCACCATAAACGCAGCGGTTGAGAAATGCTTGAGTGAAAGAGACTCGCTTATAAGGACCGACTACCAAACCTCTGACCAACGTCAGATAATAAGATTAATGACACTGCCCGTCGACTTGTTCAGTAAATTTCATTAGCTTAGTAAAACAGCAACAGAATTAATTAATCCGACTTAAAACGTAAAGACAGAGCTCTCGACCATTGTAGTACTGACCAGAAAACATTTTAATACAAGTAGGAACAAAAATATTGGATATGTGTAGAAATAATACAAGTATAGAAGTAGCGACTAAATTTTTCGTTGCGGTGTAAAGTGTACAAGGAAAAAAAAAATAAATTGTGAAATCCGTGAAGAATCGTGAATATTCGTCGAATATGCCCCCGACGACACCGACGGACTCAGCCATGTGCTCGCTTTGTCCGCGAACGAAGAAGCCTCACCACCCGAAGAAACTCGTACGATTCGACTCCATCGTCGACACCTTCTCCATCTCCGACTCGAACGCAATCACCAATCAGAGGGTAAGAAGACTAGTCTGAATTCACGATTTTATTCGAATAATTATATTATCGATTATTCGTATCTGATATTGCATTATTCAAACTCTATGATTAGAATTACGCGAAGTATTATATGATTATTTGTTATAATTAATTACGCGATTCAGTGGCATAATTAATTAGGTGCTACACAAATTCCCATGCAAATTCGGCTTGAACAAGTGATATGACGAACTCTATTATGGAACGTGGGCCTCGAATGAATTAATAATTCTAATAGTAGTTTGATCATACAAATTGTATAATGATTCGTTTGTTAATAGAAATTTCTGTTAGTTTCTAAATTGTCCACTCATTTTGATCTTTCGAAGGTTAATTTGATTTAATTAGTAAAGTTCATTATACCTATACGTACACTTCTCCCGAAGCATCATCAGTTTCAAACACTTCCTGGATAGTTGTTCAAAGTTTAGCTTCTGGCGGTACTTTCCGGGCTTCTTTAGGGAAGATTCCTGAAATTTCTCAGCTCAAAGTACAGCATAGCCTTTCACTTTTGAACGACCAAGACAACTTTCCTTCCGCAACGAATCCAATTAACTATAATTCCGAAGAATTAGAATAAAACCATAATACATGATCTAAACCGGCAGAAGAAAGTTTATTCGCTCGGTTTAGAGAAACAAAGGCATCAAAAAGATATCCTTAATTTATCGTCAAAATGTGTGTCGTAGAAAATAAAGAAAATAATCTGTATTATCACAGAAACTTAATCTGGAGCTTAAAGTAAATCATTAACAAAGATATTAATTATGTTTCTTGATTGAAAGTATCGATTGATTAGCACTCTCGATCAACATTTTCACACATAGCCAGTGGAATGATAAAACTACTTATATCTAAAAATTCGTCTGAAATTTCATGGCGAAAATTGAATGTTGGCCTGATAATTCGAAGCAATCGTCGCGTTCTTGGCTCCCGGAAGTTTCGGGCTGAATCGCGATCTGCGGTTTCCGGGGGCCGTGTAAATCATCGAGGTCATAAAAAATTCACCTGACCCCGAGGGTGACGTTTCGTATGCACAAAGTGCTATAAACGTTCCCGAGCCTTATCGGTAATGCCTTCGAGGCTTGTCCGGTCCCATTGAAAAAAAAGAGTCCACACAAACATACGCCGTCTATGCGCCTATCTTTACGACTTTTCTATCGGTCGGTGACGCGAATGCGGGGCACGTTATACATGCCCGGAGAATAAATGGCGACTGGAAACTCGACGTTCATTCTCCCGCGAGCAAAAAGTATATTCCTTCTCCTTCGCCCTCAAAGAATCACAGCCGACAAACGAAAAAAAAAAAAAAAGAAAGAAAGAAAGTATCGCGGGCACGAAGTATTGGGTACGTCCACCGAGATGTGTTCGATCCAATCCCTGTCGAGTTTAAATTTGTGGATGGTATTAAGTAGTTGGGCGGATCGTGCCACTTCTACCTCTCGTTCAGAATCTGAGAAATTGTAGAGAGGGTGTCTCAGAATTACAGACCAGTTTCTATTAGGTAACCAAGAAAGTTTTAATCAATACAGAATTCAGAAAAATAGTCACCTGTGACTTCTATTACCCTTTCTGAACGATTTAAAAACCTTTCTACTTCTTTCTTGTAAAAGTTTTCCTCTCCATTGTTCAAGTATGCGCATGTTCAGTTTGACAATGAGAAAATCTAGAAACGGTAAAAACTTTCTTGGTTACCTGATAATGGAGGCAGGTCTAAACTCTATATAATAAATCGCTTCTTTTTCATCGAATCTGCACTCAGCTCGCACCAAACGATATACAATTTTATTTACCTGTATGACGCACAATAACTAAAAATCTGTACAAAAATGGACCTGTCTCCCTCTTGCCCCAAAGTCCTCAATTTTTATTCTCGAAATCACGTCGTACCCCGATTCACTGTCCTCGTCGTCACATTTCATATTCATTTTAAACGACTCTCAGGAAGACGATTCCAATCGAGGGAAAATGGAATGAGTAGCTTCTTCGTTAACCACCAATATTCATCGATCAGTTTGTCAATCTCAGATCGTCGTTCAGATCGGCGCCCCTTTTAGGGGAAGAAAAGTTTACGGTTCGACGTTTTCGCCGGAACGTTTGATTCGCGAAGTCCGTTCCGATTCACCCATCCTCCAACGGGAACCGTCGAAACGGATAAAAGGTAGGCGTGGCTGTGGATCCGCTGGTCCTAGTCAGGGAAACAGCAGGTGGCCGATAATGTCCTCCGGGAAAGCTAAACCAACCGCCATTCTTTTATGATAATACGCCCCGTGCTCAGCCTGATGTCCCCGAAATGTAAATCAGTCGAGTTTCCTCTGTTCCCCGTCGCGGCTGATTCCGTCGCACACGTCGATATCCGGTCCGCCTATATCTTCTATCCGACCGTTCTCTTTTCCCTGTCCCGCGTTTATTAAAAGGCGCTGCCTTATCTCCACATCGCACCCTCTCCCTCCCCCGCAAGCTCTCCTGTCCTGATTTTTGGATAAATTCAAATATCCACGGTGCCGGAGGATCTGGTTTTTTTTTCTTTATCAGACTCTGCGAGCAGTTGGTCCTGATTTTCCTCCCAAGGATCCGTATTTCTCTTAAGCAACGTCAGAGACCAAGATGTTCGATGCATAAAGATAACGCCTCTAAAACCTCCGTTTAAATTCCTTCTGGTGAACTCAAAGCGGGCTTCGTCTTCGTTCGCGGATCCGCTATCTGGAAAACAATGCGAAGAATATCCTCGTGGCCGGGTAAGATAAGGGGAGAATTGTTAATCGAATTCGCGAGGCAGCCCGTTTTTCATGTTTCATCATTCACGTTGAACGATCCCTGTAGGGCAGCGAAGACGGATGGATAGTCGGCAGTGTCAGCGACAAGACCAACATCGATCGTTACCTGCCGCCCCCTCCTGCCCCCCATCCCCCTTCGGTCAATCCGTCGTCGACGATTGATGTTTAGCCACTGTCATTTCCGGCTGACCGAGGATCATTTCGATCGGGTAGGCTTCTGTTTCACCGGTGTTCTAGGGGCTTCCTCGAAAGCTTAACCGACTACTTTGCGGTGATTCTAAGAAGGGAATGCCTAGCAGTTCTATGAACGTGAGCAAATTCATCGTTATACGATTGCGAGAATATCGGTCGAATATCTTTTCACGATTTAGAATCACTTATTACAAAGTAATTCCTGGACCCCGCAATTGATTATTGACTCATAATCGTCATTATTTTTTCGAGAGGGGATTCGCCAACTGCTCGAGAAATGACGTAAATCTGTAGAAAATGATAGTAAATATTTTGAAATTTTTGTAAATAAACAAGAAATCTATGAACAGAAGGACACGAATTAATTTGTACACCTAATAAATTAATGAAGTACTAGTAAATATGAAATACTGTGTTATATTCTCATTCTATACTTGCAAAGCTGTGACACTTCCTGGTGTTAATTTCGCCGAAATATATCTGTGCATACCTATTTTCGCCTCGTGAGAAACTTTTAGTTCAAGGGTGCATCTTGCGGCTATCCCTACGAGAACAGATTCGGGGCAGAAAAATCGAGTGAATTGCATCCGCTTGAAGGGGAATCAGGTGTAATCCTCTTGACATGGGATCAGCTAGCGCATAAAGTGGTTCAAGGAACTCTCGAATAACAAAAGAGTCTGCTCTGGCTGACGCAGGTAGAAAGGATTCCCTTCAATCTCGGGAATGCCTTCGATTATTCCTTTTTGCCCTTTCGAGGCTCGATGACTCGACGAAAATCGATTCCGGCGATGACATTCGAACTTTATCCTTTCTCTCTTACCCCTCGTAACAGGTTGGACACCGCTCGGTTAACCGTGGTCGTGATCTAATTAACGAACTCGAATAATTAACCGGCCAGGTTATTAAAGCCTAAATTATACGTGAACGAGTCCTAGGAGGATAATTTTCAATGGGTGTATCGAAACCTCGGTATATTCAACGGCAGGTTGCAATGATGTACTAAAATAAATTCGTACCGAACGAGTATTTATCGAGCGCGTTATCCCAATTTCGGTTAATGTAACAGGTTGTATAATATACCGTCGATTAATTCTGATAAAATGCCATTACGATACTGGTATTTTGCAGCAGCGACATATTAACCGTGGAAATATGTAAAAAGATGAAACTTGAATATGTGTCTGCTCTTTTATGATCCAATATTTCAATTCAAATGTCAGAATCGGAAATCCCTGCTTTTAATGCGTAAATAAAATACCCTACCACGTGCACACTAATTACAGTTCATGATTCCATTGGCAAACCGCGAAGCAAAGAATCGTGTAACATTTGGCCTTTTTCGTTTCGCGTTCCAACTGGAGAGAAACGGAATCCTTGACAAACACTTCCTATACGTTCTGACCTACTTCTTTTTTCTTAATTTCTCCAAGCAAACGGGACTTTCATTTCCTCCGCGACATTTTCGTGATGGAGTAGTCGATCCGCGTGAGATCTGTCCGCGATATGAAGACTTTTTTGTCTCCTCGTGAAAATAGGACGTTCTATTCGGACTGTGCAATCGTATACGTGTATATTAATTATTTTTCATCGGTTTTTGTTTCAGGTAAGTCCTCCATTCTGTATTTACAACCGTGATGACGTTGATATATGTAAGTATTCTGCAATATTGTTTCGTAATATGTACTTTGTAACTTCAGAAAACAATTTAAAAAGTTTTTTTACGGCTTTAGAGGGTTTCTGTTACGGGTTTTTTAAGTTTGGAAAAAGAGAACTATAAACATGGATGAAACGGACAACAGAGCACAAAGTACTCGTTAGAATTAGGTAAAAAGCTGCGTGCCGTGGTTCTACGAAAACGAAATTAGTTCCTTCGTACAAAGAGGAATATGAGGAAAATGGTTCCGAGAGTCCACTTCAAAGGTGGGCTAATACCGTATTTTATAAGACACGAGGCAAAAAAAGAGGAAATTACTTAAAGTAGTATTTTACTATAAAAATGGATGCTGAATGACAATTTATTAAACAACTTGTATGTCAATGTAAAACTGTTTGATTAGTGTTTCATGATATCAAGTGAAATTATATTGTTATTATATCAACCTTTATTCTACATTATTCTTTTTCAAAATGCTTTGAGTATAAATTCAGCCACTTATAAATGTAAATTCACGTAAAACCCACGTTCAGTATTGAAACTTTCTATGAACAAACTTGGACTAAAAAATTATCCGTTATAACAGTAATAATTCCAGTCGAGAGACTAGGAAGTAAGAATATTCTTACTCTCGAGTAATACAAAAACCTTCTAAGTTACAAAATTTGACACTGATTGGTCCCTATAAATGTTAAAATTCAAATTTCAGTAAAAGCAACTCAACAATTAGTCTTACCTTGGAATATCAAATCGCCCTAATAAACAAAAAAAAAAGCAAAGAATAAAAGCGTGTATAAAATCAAGAATCGCTGCCATGCACCGGCCGTATAGACTTGATATCGAGGAGCACCGTTTAAATTGTTTTCGCTTCGTATCAACGCCATTCTCCGCCGAATTGTATTCAATCTCGTTGTTCGTTTCAAAGGAGAAATGAAAAGTCCAGCGGGCGTCGGATAACTGGCGAACACTCGGCACGTTTCTTATCGGTTGCCGACCTAAATTACGACATGTATTTCTTCCTTTGCCATTGCCTACCCAACCGTTTCGGCCCCCGCCAGCCCCCTCGCGATTCTTTATAATCAGCTCGACTCGCCGAGAATTCTAAGACCAGTCGTACACGCCGTATCAAGAGTCGGTGCAGAGCTGGCACGAGCCGGCTTAGTTTTATCGCTCATCGAAACACGCGTCTACGCTCGTTTGAACGGCATTAACGAGCAACAATTCAAATCGGCTCTTTCCCAGACAATCTATTCGCGATTTTAACACAGTAGAGACCGACCTTCACCCTCCCTCCATGCTTAATCATATTCGCTAAAAGTAACTCGTTTCGTTTCGTTCCTTTATCACGTGAATTATCTCCTTACATTGTACAGTTTATTATGTATGTTTATATCACTGTGTTGTTGGTGTTAAGTAGTGTACGAATGTCCATCCAAGTACAATTGAGGGGTTCGTAGCAGAAACAAATGTCGGATGTTTCGATTTTTGTGATAACAATAGATTGTAGCAGTTAGAAGGGAAACTGAAAACACGATGGTACCTATATTATCAAAAACGATCTATGATCTGATTTATTTGATCTGATAATTTATAGATTCTTAAGATTCTTAAAGATAAGGCGAAGTGTTTTTTTACTCTCCTGAGAAAACAACTAGAATCGATTTTATTTTGAGCTACTCACATTAGATGCTTCGCTTTCTATTTCTTAAATTGAAAAATGATTCATATCTATTCACATAATAGACTTCGTTCATTCAATCAGCATAATGTAAAGTTGTCCAGAAACAAAATTCAACAGCTCATACGGTTATTTATCTACAGCAATGGAAAATTTTGCAAATCGTAATTTTTATTTAAATCGATGTAGATAAGTGAACAAACCTTTATCAATTTTTGGCATTCTCTTCAATGACATCATCGCTTGCTAATAGTGTTCTCAACATCGTCGTGAAAATCGAAATTTTCAGAGAATTTTCTTCCTCTTTTTTTTGTTACTGAAATTGATGATACGATAGTCTCTAAGGGCAGCAACAATGCATACAACAAAACTTTCATCTTAATGTCAGTTCTTTTGGAATATAATAGAAATTTGTTTTTGACCGTTTCAGCTGCTAAATTTTTAGATTCTGGGCCATTGCGTAACGCTCCGAAGTGCAATCAGCTTATCCGCCGTTGAATGACTGCCGTTTCATACTTCTATTTAGTTCTCCGTAAATTAATGAACGTAAAATGTAATTGGTGACAGTGTGCGGCTTCAGTTAACGTAGCACAGACGCCTCTCTGTCAAGCAGTTCGAGCGTGAGTTTCATTTCAAATATTTGCCGGTAACTGTGGATGGAAGTTTGCGAGCCCTGGAGAATTGTTTCCAAGACCTTGATCTAAATTAGTCCATCGGCTGGCAAGTGTCCATTTCGTCGAGAAAAATACGCATAAATCTCAGCCCTCGCTCTCCTTTCCCTATTAGACCCAGCATTGAATTCGTATTCCATGCTCGGCGCGTCTATTCACCATGACCGGGAGGACGATCTGATTAGCTGTTTTTCAAACTTTTCGATGGAAACTTTGGTACCTATTACCGTTCGATTCGGTCCTTCAGAAACATTAAGAGATGATTCCACTTGTCCAGAATAAAACTAAAATGAAAAATGACGACATTGTGTTGGAGGTTTCGTTTTCGAAGTATTAACAATAAAAAAATTGGAGTAAGAAACATTTGAAACCAGTGAAAGTAGAATAACTTTTTTAGGCGACGCCACTGTATGTGCCGGTATTGTCGTGCCCTGCGTTTACCGCGTGTACGCAGGTTGCCTGATTTCAGCCGTTTCAGGCCTGCATTTTTAATAGTTAATAACTTGTGAACGAAGCCTCCAACAAAATTTCGTCACTCTTGATTTTCGTCTTAATTTGGCATGTAGAATCACCTGTACAGTTTCCAACGGCAATATCCGAATACCCTGTATAAACGTTTGACAATCAGTGAAGATACTGCGCGCGATCAGAGCTATACTGAAATTGTGTGTCATAATAACGTTTCAATAATACAATCAAACGACTGTCAGTAGAATTTCATTAGCCGAAAATTGAATTGTCTGCATGCATACAATTTCCAATAAGAACGATCAAAGTGACAGGGATCCTGTTTAACTCGATCGAGCTTGGGCACACGAATGTTAGAGGGGTTTGCGTTTACAGAAGTAGGTATTCAATTCGTGGATCGGGCAACGGCTTGTTTAATTCGATTGGATCGGGCGAATGGGGGGGGGGGGAATATTTCACGCAGTGGGTAGCGTCCGATGATTAACCGGACCGTTTTGCTCACTGATAAACCGTTGAATTGGCAACCGTTAGACAAACTGTTCGCTAATGTTACTCAGGGTCTTGTTATTTCGGCTGATTTTTGCTCGTTCAATCGGATCCAAAGGATTAATTGTATTCTAGATATCGTGCAGGATTATGATCCGTCCGTGTAACTCGACTGTTACATACAGACTATTTTGTGTTTCACCATAACACGCGCATATGCTGATAATCGATTTTCAACGGATAAATCTATTATCCGTCCGGCAGCGGCGTATGAAAATATTGATTCATTCGCGCTCGCGGAGTTAATCAACACAAATCAGTTTAACCCTGCCGATTTTGCACCTCGACGTCGCACAACTGCGTTATCACGGCTGGCAGACGTTCCGATCAGTTTGCTCATTGGGTGATATTAATGGAATTAGATCTTTCTCTACATTTGAATCAGTACAAAATGATCGAGTCATTTCTGATTCAAGGCTCTAAAAGTACGGTAGACTTTCAACGATCAAATGATTATACAGGGTGATATACAAAAAGGTTCATAACTTCTAGGGTAGATAGTATTCGCCAAACGATGAAAAAAAAAATCTCAATTAACATAGGTCGACAAATTAATATTTTAAATATTATAAGCAATTTTTTGTTTGTTTATTAGGACTTTTTTTCATCATTTGGCAAATATTATCTACTCCAAAAGTTATGAACCCTCGTTTTGGTCACCCTGTATATCCTGGACAACGAAACGTAAACAGAAGAATGGAATTGACAATAAGCCATCCAGCATCATAGGATATCTTAAAATTACTTATCGATGACAGTCGTGTTTCGAAAAATTTTCATTCCCTCGTCTACTGACGTATGTCGTCGCTTATCATTTTACTAAACCTACCTAAAGTCAAAAATTTAGAATTTATATTTCGCAATAATTAACAGATGAATTTTTATTTTACCTGTCGTGATCCTTGCTTTGTTTGTTGTTCACATGCTCACCATAGGGGTTTATGAGAATCCGAATTTTTAAATCTGTTATTCACGCGAGGATCCAGCCTTCGTGTAGAAATCCCCAGATCCCTCCGGATGGAATTCCCGAGAGTCCCGCGATCTTATGTCCACCCTTTTATTTCTACGAACGCGAAACGTCGCGGGACCGGCTTTGATCTCGTCAGAGTGCACTCGAATCGTTCACCGGTGCTATAGGAATTTTTCGTTTTCCCCTCGGTCAAGTCCCCCACCTTCCCATTGGCATTTCGATTCGCGCGCCACGTAATGCACAATGCATTTTCAGATAGCAAAAGGCGACGCGCAGCGCGTTCCTTCGTGCAGTCATCAAGACCGACCAAAGGTTTTCGAGGCGTGTGGAGTTAAAGGCCTTTACTCTCCGAAAGAAACGTCAACCGATGAAAGGGTTTCGGTGTTAACAGGTTCGTGGAAACGGGCAGGAGCGACACGAGTATAGAAGGGTAGTGAACGAATTTTCCCGTCCCGCGAACCTGTTTGGTTGATCATTGTTTACGAGTAGTGTTTCCTATCGAAAGATTTCCGAGGAGACATGAGATAGTCTGAAGTTTACGAGGTTAAAGGATAATCCGATAGAAACAGCTGTACCACTTTTAGATTCTTTGGAATCTGTCGATTATTAAGGTGTGAATTCTTGTGCAAATTTGAAAACTATAATTAAAAGAAAAATTCATTTCATTTGTCAAGACATTTATACAGTTTAACGTTGTGTTTCGTGATGGTACTTTGTAGTACCGCTTATATTACAATTAAATGCTGCCATGAACTAATGATGCTTAGAATCTGGCTAGGACTTATAAGTATTTACTACTTCTTTAAAGTCCTTTCTGAGATGCCATAAAATGGTACCAGCACTCAGAGACACCATATTTAGCTATTAGAATTAAAAAATACAAAAAATTAGAAAAACCGAATTTGAACAATTTTCAAGTATCTTGAATAAAAATTGCGATAAAAAATAATTGTCACATGATCCAGGCCTTGAGAATTAAAATTGCTGTAGATGCAAGGGATGTTCTTCTTCTGTTAAGGATTTACTGGATTATAATCTTGCGTTGCGCTTTTTTTATTCACTGATGATATAAATTAGGTATTCGATCAGAAGTCTAAGAAGGACTGACAACATAACATTGGTTGGAGAGAAAAATCATGTAATGCCATAAAAGAGTATTCTTATACATTCCATTAAAAAGAAACCCTAAGAATTCCCATTTGTTCGAGAAAACCATTGGGCAGCGTGTTTGCAAAGAATCTGGATAAGACGTTTCACGTACTATATCACTGTTAACGCCAAGAGTAGAGTAACGAAGAATCCTTCAGGGAAGGAAGACTGAACGGAAGGGCGGAGTAAACTTGGAACTTTTGATGCTAAGCTGCCTGACTTAGTACATGCTAGGGACCTACCAGAAATTTCACTTGTCTTCTAAACTTTCGCTCGTTTTGTTATTATTCCGCTTCTTCCTGCAATACTAGTAGCATCGATTCACTTATATCGCATTTTTTTTATTTTTGTTTACAAAAAAAGACTGTAAATATGATACTCAATTTTTAAAAAAATTATGACTTTCCTGTATAATGAAACATATGAAAGCTATTTTGTAAATAATTTTGATTTTCAGTTACCCTTTTTTCACGCTATAATGAACCTATACAATAATTATTTTATATCAATCACCTGTATTCTTTGGTACACTGATTTCTTACCGCTCGTGAAATACTACCGTGTATTTTTTGTGCATCACGTCAAAGGAATTTTCACGCGAGGACGAGCAAAGCAGGATTCCTTTCGTTTCTTTTCATGACGAAGAGATGTTGGCAAATAGGACAACGTTGGTGAATACTCAAAACACGATGTTTACTTACCAACGGTGTACCGTGTGCATCCACTCGTTAGTTTCACCTTTCACGAATATGTTTAACTGTTTAATATAATTGTATATTCCTTTTCCTTTTGAATCTAATTCCTAATTCTAATTCGTTTTGAATCTTCTGTCTATTTGTTTTGTAGAAAATGGACATTATAGGCTAGCATAACTGTATTTACAATCGATGAATCCTCATTTCTCTATGAACAGAAGAAACATTGTAAATTTATTCGACCATCGCTTTGAACGTACCTATTCTTCGCTACAAGACGTCATTTACATTACTGAACGGAATTGAAATTATATTGTCGTCTTATGAAAAAACAAAACATAATGAATTCTTTAAATATGTATATACACTACCGGCCAAAAGTATGGAACCAGGTCTAATAATTAAAGAAAGCGAAAAATATTATTGTACAAAGATTTGACAAAAGTAATGTACTAAAACTGATTGGAAATTATTTCTATATTACTGATTTCGTAACTTTTATTACATCGTAGTAGAATAATCAGTTACTGTTCCAGCAATCATGAACCATACTTTTGGCCGACAGGATACATATAGGTAGTCTATATACATATATGTAGGTGTCGAATATAGTGTTACGTTCCACAGTAAAGACGTTAAAAGAAAATTCTTGGGCTCATTTGTAGATCGGTCAAGGATCCCTGAGAATGTACAAGTCTCTCTCTAATTTCCGTTGATGAAATTCTATGATAGCCTGTCTGATGGTATGCAACGTGGCCGCGGCGAAACTCGAGTATCAAGCCTTAAACTACGAAGAAAAGATGGAAAGTCTGGTCTCTACACCGGGTATCATCCCCATAATATACCGCAGCTCCTTCTGCTTTGACATCTTCAGCGGCGCGTTTTTTACGCTCTGTCAGGCAAAGCCGGCTGGATTATTTTTCCGTTTTCTCCAGGCAGCGCCGAGCGCCGCTCAGAAATAGGAAGATGAGCTGAGAAGTTGTTTGGACACGTGATCTCCGTCTCTTTTCGATTTTTCTTTCTTGCCTTCGTTTTTCCAAAGGGATTGCCTTCGAGTGAGGTCGCTGCTGGTAAAAGCTATTGACCCTCGGTACCTAAGCGTCCCTTTGAGGATGAACACACGAGAGGGAATTAGATATTAGTAGGTACTCTGAACATTCGATGTTAACACTGGTGGTTCATGGACTGGATGCGAAGTCTTTCGGATTTATTCATAGCCTGACGGATCTTGTGATTATTTATGGTTGACGGTAATATATAAAATAAGACAGTGAATGCATGAACGGACGTTCAAAGAACCACCGTCTACTACAAAACAGCAGGTGGGCAGATGTAAGTTGAAATACTATTCAAAGTATTATACTGATCTGAGTTAGTTGGAGCAGGTTAAAAAACAAACTGGTAGAATAAATACATGATTATTTCGTCGCTGAATTCCGCCAAAAATCCACGGTGATAATAATGATACCTTCTTTCTTGAACTGTCTCTAATCAGCTTTGAAACATTGTACTGATCGGAGTCCGTTGAAGACAGTTCAAGCATTTGTTTGTTCATAACTTTTTAATAACCAATGATCGGTGGTTTCAACCTTTTGAACGTTACTTTGCGGGTGATCTTGATAATATATGTCAAGGTCGAGGTCATCGGGTGTGGGTGCTTTTCGGAAGTATATCCGTAACTTGTACAAGAATTACAAACCCCGTTATACAGAAAAATAAATTCCCCGTCAATTCAACCCAAACTCTTTTCATCAATGTCACCTTCGCTGCTCGTTGATCCGTAACAGCATCAACGTACCTACGGACCACCCACCGGTAGCAAAAGGGTTAATCATACTCCCTCTCAAACCAACTTCAAGCATCAAAACTCTCGAATCAAGTCACCCACAAAATAAATTAAGTATAGGTACCCAGTCCTTTAGGAAATACCTCGCCAAGTCCCATCAGAAACCCCCTATCCTTAAGGTTTGCCCGAGATCCCTGTCCCCGTCCTTGTCCCCGCAGCAAATTACATCAGATAGCTGCTCGCTAAACGGTAAAACGAGAGCACGCGTCGTCCCACCCGCTGGTTCACCCTCCAGCATTCTCGCGCCGCTGGTGAGAACGTTAATATCGTCCGCTTGGTCGGTTCTGTTGGAGAACACCTTCCGCGAGGCCTACTCAAATATTCATTGGCATCGTAATATCCGGTTCCCCCTGGTCTTCAGCGGGGCTCTCCGCGCGCGTCTGAGCCAACCCCGAGGACGCAGGATGGGGATGCGAGGGGGAGATGATTTTTCCCATAGCGGGCATCAAGTTGTTTGGAAGCAAAAGGGGAGGATGGGAGAAGGAGTGGGCTACGTCGGATATACGTCTGGCCTGGTGGCGGCAACGATGAAGGGGGAACTAGGAGGATCGAGGGGAAGAGTGGTGGACGGGTGGTCGCTCGGTTCGCGTGTGGGGGTAGATCTTGCGCCGTCCAACCCAGCTGGCAGCATCCCTCTCGGCACCCCATGGCCCGCCGAGCGAAAGCACTGGCAGTCATTCGCGCGGATCCAAACCCGCGGGATCTGTTCCCGTCTTCCGGGGATCCCTCTTTTGTCCGTGACACCTCGTCGGGGTCCTATCTTTCCTTCTCTCTGTCACGTTGTCGTGTGCAAAATCAAAGTGTAGTTCGCGGGAGCAGGGCTCCACCGGGGAATCGCTCCCCGGAACGTTTCGTCGTCGCGGGAATAAAATTGGTGAACCGACGAACACGAAGGTTCTTGTTTTTGATAATTGATCGATGTAGATTACTTTGAATCGGGTCTTGTGTTTGAGGAACGATTGATTGTAACGATAAAATGTAACGATAGAATGTCCTTTTGCGATCGGCGTCCTCGAGAGTCCGCGAGTAATCGTTGTTCTACCGTGGTTTCTGGTTCTCGAGTTTATCGCGGGAAATCGGGTAACGGATGGAAACGGGCTGCGATAGACGGTTTGGTATCTTTGTTGATTTGACTGTCGGTATTTCCTTAGATTCGTCGAACTTGGACTGTAGAATTTTGAATACCTTTAGCCCTAAAAATTTCCACGTTTACATTAGAAGAATAAATATTGTATTCTGTTGGATGTTTAAAGGGTTAGAAAACTGGTATTTTGATATCGATCAAGTTAAAGGAGTGTGTACAATGTATATATGTACGTCGGGGAGCTTCGTGCAGATAATGTGTCACGATTATACGGGTGCCAGGCACAGCCGGGTATAGCGGCGATGCTCCCTGCACATTGAATCGCGTATTCAAGGTCAGAAATCTGTCTAACGATCCCATTCGCGAAGTCACGTGGCGCCCCGTTACCATTCGTGTGTCTCCAGTGTCTCGTGAAAATAAATGAACTTTACTTACTGTTCTCGGGCTACATAATCTGTGTGGAACCAGAAAATCTTTTGTAGAAAGAAAATGGTACACGTCGACGGACGAAATCGCTGGGACAAAGTTTAGCTTATTAAACTTAGAAGCTTTACTGTTATCCGCGTCTCTAAAGATTTTCAATGATCTGTCTGAATTTAGAGCGGTCAAGCGAAACTGCGCGACGAAACGTTCACGGTTGAGGTACCCGCGATTGGTCAAGAGTGTGACAAAGTCGAAGCGAATAATCGAAACGGAAAAGTAAAACTGAGTATATCGTCTCTGTTGGATCTCTGTTGGATGAGCTGGTGTGTTGTCGTGGTGGAAAAATAATCGGTTAGCAACCTGGAGTGCCAATGCGGATCACGTGTGGCGCCCGTCTTCATGGGGATGGGCTTTAACGATAAGAAGCTGAGGAGATTACGAAGATTGCGGCTCTTTGGCCGCGCCAAAGTCTACCTCACGGTCCGCTGGCCACAGCTGGTGGGTGCTTATAGCAATCGCATGTACATTTTCCCAGCTGTCTCGTTTTCCGATAATTGAGACACGTAAGAAGCGGCGCCCCTTTCCTGCGATCTGTACCTCTTCTCTGAGGGAGGAAATGCGTTTTCTCGCGTATATGCGGGGAGATAGATTGATTTCGTACCCGGCGGTTTTCGTCGCGAACATATTTTACGAACGATAAGAGAATCGAGATATATATGATTTCAGATAGAAATCGGATGCATTTGTCTCGATCGAACTTAGATATTTTGTCCGGAAATGTGCATTTGTCGGTTATATTCGAGAAAAATTGATAAGCTTGACGTGTATGCGACGGTGATTGTGAAAATAGTGTAAGTCGTGTATTTTTCGTTTCGAACAGTCTTTCGTAATATTCAAATGTAAATCGATGTGACACAGAATAAGAGGAAAACTCAACTTTTTTTTTTGTTTTCTTGACTTGCACCATTTTCATAACCACTGGGGGAATATCGTGTCGAATGTGCATATTTCTTTTCGTTCTTGTAGAGGAAAATGTAGACATTCCTTGCACTTTGTTCGATCCATTTAATACACAAGTAATGGAAAAAATATGTTGCCTATCCAGGGTTAATGTCCTCGTTTGTTAATTTTTATCGGCGATAAAAAAAAACGTAGATCGAGAAAGTAAAGGGATTGAAAACGATAATTTCTAGAAAATATTTCGAAGAAGGGAAGATTGTTACTCCGAATAAGACTTAAATTTCGCGAAAATTGGGTTCAATCGATTCTGTAGCATGTATTTCTGTGAATGAATTGAAACAGACGTATCTTTTTGTAGCTCTTCATGTCTACTTGTATTTTCTTTTTACAGATATTGAATGGGAAATAAATAATTCACCGTCTATCCAGTTTCATTTTACTCTCATGTTCTGTCGGATTGTTATTGAGATACGAAGTTTAAATCACATTGTGTGTGTGTGTGTGTGTGTGTGTGTGTGTGTGTGTGTGTGTGCATATATTGTGTCATCGAAGCGAGGGACAAATTACCTTTTTCAAAGATACGAAAATGTTCACATTCGTGGATTTAACTGTTAAGTCGGTAAACCACGAAGGAGAAGTAAAGCTCTACAAAATTAACCCTTTCCAGGATATTAGAGTCACACCTCTCTTGTTGTAACACTCCGTGGATTATTCTGAAACAAAAAGTAATACACAAAGCCGTATGCACGTATCCTAACTTGGGGTAATAATCTTAAAAAGAAGAATAGACCAGTTTCCACGAACGGTGGAAACAAAAGTCAAAAAAAAGAGAATCCAGGTAAAACCTTAATTAAGCCTGACGATTATTAGAGAATGAGACTGCAACCCAGGTAAACGATCCTGACGCGTTCAAAACGCGAGTCACGTAGAATGCGTAGATACTCCCAGGTGGAATAAGCATTAAAAATAACAGCCTGCGAAAACCGAGATAATGGTGACCTCTCACGATCTTCGAAAAGAAAAAAAATGCTTATTTTGGTCTAATATTCTTCTGTTAATAACAATCCCGAGCTGGACCCCCCGGAATGGCACCCGCTTCAACGTGACTTATTTTTATATTCGCTTCGGGGTTGGTACTTCCACCGCTAGGAAATTTTAATCGTGGCCAACCTTATTTTTATCCAGCCATCTCGGTGAGTTACGGCATTAAAGTTCGAGGAACGGCACCCTTTCGATTCAGCCAGGGCCATTTTTATCAAGACGTTTTTATTAATGACCGCAATTAGGATTCTTCTCACGCGGTAGTAGTTCCAGCAACTCGACCAATTCTTCATTTGCCTTTCTCCTTTAACGTTACACACTTCTACGGGTCCTCCGTAGCTGCCATTTTCTGAATCACGAACGGCTTCCAGATTCAAATTTTTATTATTTGAAGACTTATCAGGAAAGCTGGATGATCTGTATATTTCTTTTCTATCTGGGCGAATTTAATGTTACTTTATGCAGTTACATTTTGTACTGTTTCTCGTTGTTGATAGCAACAAGATCGTTATTGTCGCTTGTCATAAGACTTGACGGAGCGGGGACCATTTTCACCCGGGCATTACCCATTAATAGACGCAATTAAAATTCCCTTCGCGCGCAGACAATTTTCCGGCCGAGGAAATCTTGAATCCCGTCCCGGTTATTTTTATTACACCCGACTGCTCGGTAAATATGCTCAGAATTCTTCTCAGTTTTTAGAGATTTTCCGCCTTGGAAGACCCTATCACTTGACGTACACGGGAATCTTTTTCCGTCCTAGTGCCCCTCGAGTAGTTACTGCAGGACGGATAAGATTTGGTGCTCGTGATTCAAGGATTCCGATGTAAAACGCAGTACCATTTTTTACGCTTCGTTTCAGCTTCAACAGTTATTATTTATTTTTTGTATCCTCCTGCGAATACTCTCGTCGACAATTAAGTCAGAAATTTTGTAGAAGAATCGTACGCTCTTTTCTAGTCTCTTTGGAACTCTAGATTGTTTCGCCGATGACCATTTGCAAAATGATTGGAAGACTACATTTCCAAAATTCCATGAAACGTTACCTGGATAAATCGAAGCAACATATCGTCACTCTAGTTCTTAACTGTTCTATCTCCACTAGTCTCTAAACTGAGAAAACTGAGTTTAAAGTTTACGAAGTATACTTAAACTATAATATCATGTACTGAATAGCTATTTATTACAATATTTAACCAAATTTAAGACCAAAATTAAGAAAAAAGATACTTCCACGGTTTCGGAGTAAAAGAATATTTGTTGTTTTCTAGGTTGAATTTTCTTTATATTATGGTAAATTTGTATTTCTTGGGCCACCGAGACGCACGTAGATTGATTAACTACAGTTTTTTGAAAAATGGAGTTAGAACAGTTAAGAACTCGGGCGACAATATGTAAAATTATAGCATACAGTAGATGTAAGTGATAATCACGTGAGTTCACTGAATGGATCCACTGTCTGAAGGAAGAATTGTCAATGTTGTATAAAATACCACGATGTGCTACCGAGGAGGCGAATTTATTTTTCTTTGCAACGCTTCCCACATAAAGAGGAGGGTAGAATTCATGCAACAGCAATTTCGCGCCTTTCTCCCCAGTCGTTTTCTTAATCCGATTTAACCGGCGTCGGGATCGAATTTAAATGCGACTTCCCGCCGTCTAATTCCCACGCCACCAAGGTGCAATTACCCTCGGAAAATCTGTCGACCTTGCTGCCCGCAAGCCGGCCAATATCGAGACAAGAATGCTAAATGCATCCACGTGCATCATTCGACGTATGTACTTCGCCAAATACTTCATGCTACACGGATGTCCGGAATGCATGACATTCTCGTACGCGATGTCTCGCCTGTTCGAAATATCCAGTGAGAAATTTTCAGACTGTGTAGACGTCCAGAGGCCATCGGATATTTCTTGTCTTAGAACCGATTCGTTTGTTTCAACATTTTGTATCACTATTTTGAAGCAGATTATACCTTTCTGTTGAGATCTTTGATCGGATAAATCTTCTTTTTATTAAATAGGAGACTCCAAAGTTTTGAGTAATTTTGGAAAACCATATGTACAATGAATTCGGTTGAAAAAGTGAAAGAGGAACTGTTTGTTGTCTATATAGTGGAATTCAAGTGATATCAGGTTTGGCCGCCAGATCAGGAGAATGGAATGGAAACCCCATCAGATCAGGAAACGGAAATTAAGTTTATCTGATCGAAGTAGAGCCATAGGGACCCTAATAGATCAGAGGAAGGGAATGGAATCGAGAGTGAAACACATTAGAAAAAGGGAGCACAGGCTGTTTTCAGATCAGAGAAGTAGATCAAACTTTCTTGGTACAAGTAGAATAGGTACTTCACTTGTCAGAAAAGTAGAACAGATCCAATACTCGGCCAGACAAGTAGAATAGAATCCGTCCCTGGTCAGACAAGCGGAATCCAACTGGATACTTCGTAATCTGGATCGTTTAACCATTTCATTCCCACTGTTTCTATGTGGCTACGTATTTTAAATTATGAAATAAAATATTAGTATCATGTATTTCTTCATATCTGTGAGCACATAGTAGTTTCTTCTAGTCTTATATACATGGTACGAGACAAATTTGAATGCAAACAAAATTTATGAATAATATCATTATAATGAGAATGATTATATATGCAACTGTGATAAAGGTAAAAAAATTGTCAAATGGTTACGATTAAAAAATGGAGTTAGACGGTTCCAAAATGTTAAAATGTTCTTGTGAATCATTTATATGTTGTCTAACATACATAAAAATACAACAAAATATTTCTTTGGTAATTTTTTAAATAATTTGGGAATGAAAGGGTTAAATAGTAATATGTATTGAATAAATAAACATTAATTATCTAATTATTATTTAATACATAAATATCTGACCTTTGACGAAAGATTAACAGCTCTGAAGGTCTCTAACGTAAGTTCAACTCCAATTTCTTCTTTTTAGTCTTGGAAACCATTAACATTCAACAGCGCATTTATCGCATTAGAGTAACAGGAACATGTCTATCAATAAATCATAGTTTTTTTCTAATACGATAGAACTATATCGGTAAGAAATTATGTCTCCTCGTTAAATATGTCTCTCGTAGGTGATCGAATTACAGCTAACCGAACACGATCGAACTTATTCCGTTCTGTAATTTAGTATCGAATTAAATTCTACACGCGTAGGAGTATCGGTCCCGATTCCGGTAGAGAATAACTTGTCAAGAATAGTACGAGATTCGGGGATATCATTCGAGACTTCTAGTCCAATAACACACGACCGGGAGGGGGGGGGGGCTAAATCAATTTCGTAATGGAAGAGACACTGAAAAATTCAACGTTTAATTTCGCGATGCACGAAGAAACTCCCCGTAACACGCTATACACATCGATCGATTTAGGGTTCGAAATATGCCGGGATTCCCAGCTGTTCTTCGAATTTATTCAACGCAACGATACCGGTAACGACTGCACGTAGACCCTACAAATTCTGGGACGAAACGTTTATTCTTTTACGGTGGATCCGGCTATTTTCTGATTTTATGGAATAACCGGAGAACTCCCATACCGCGGCCGCGCATTTGGTTAAATATCTCTTCGACCACGAAAGTTTCACGTGTTCGCTTTATCATCGATATTTCCACGATCAACGTTTTCAAACGACACACCTTGCGAAACACACTGGTCCGCTCAAGACGGAGCTACGTTTAATCTAATTAAGCCGCGTAATTTATGGACGAGTCTCGCGGAACGCGAGGAATTTCATTAAGGCCCGCCCATCGGCAGATCTCCAACGACGTGTGTGTTGAGGCGGGTAGCAGCTTTAAACTCTTGCTGAACGTTCACCGGAAAATTATGACGTCCGTGATCGAGTTGACTCGTTTCGGGGAAACGGATGGGGGAATCTGGAGGGAATTCGGTCCCGACCGAATTAACCCGAAATGAAAATCATTTCGGGGATCATTCGCGAGACTCTATACGGAACGCGAACCGCGCGTGTCCCGCGCAAAACGCGTTCGAATATTTCTTGATGTATTTCTGGCCCGATGAACCACAATCAGCCGTGGGATTCCTTCCCTCCGCGATGGATATGGAATGCCATTCCAAACTTGACGAGCTTGGTCGTAAAAAATTTCCACGCGAAGCTCACGGTTTTTTTTCCTGCCCCTCTATTGGAAACGGTGAGAAAGGGGGGAAAAAATATTTCCGCGCGCCCAGAAGGGAATTGGGAGGGGGAGAAAAAAAATTTCAGTTTTATCACGGGGCTCTCCGCGATCAACTTTTCCATATTCTACGATTCGAAAGAGTATGGAGGGATAGAAAAAAAAATGTTTACCTCTGCGCCTACTGGAAATCACTGTTCCCCCCTCACCCCTTTTAAATTAGAACGGTTTTCATCCAGCCACTTCGTTTCTATTAGAGATCCTTATTTCGCGTGTATTTGAATACACGTGTACTATTTGATATGTCTGGACCACAGAGCCAGAACGTATTAAGTCACACTTCTTAAATTTTAGAGGAGAGCAAAACCAAAGGTACAAAAATCTTATAGCTTAGGAACCGTTCGGTAAGAATTCAACGAGAAACAATCGCTACATTCGAACTATTAAATGGATTTCAGACAACTCCTTGTTTTGGATTTTATACTGTTTGCCTGAGAACGAAATATAAATTTAATATCATTTTCACGATATTATATTAAAAACGAAACACCTTAAAACGAAATCATTTTTACCGTCGGAAAGTGTGAAAAATTTGATACATTTAAACTGTCATTCACGGGTAACTATTTATCTAGTCATTGAATTTACACGTCTGTTTAAATGTATGTGAAATAGTACACGTGTATATACTTAAAATGACACGTACTAGCGTACATGTATATGAAATACACGTGTACACGTGCGTTTCTAGAACATCCGAAATTTAAGTCTCGAGAACATCCGTAGGACTTTTGGGATCCGTAGGACTATTCGGCGAATCATCCACCGTCGTTTCGTCCGCGAACATTCACAGCTTCCTATATCGTGCTCCAGTAACTCGCGATCCTTGCACGCAATTGCTTCCGTTGGGCCGACCAATTTCTCCAATTTGTTGTTCGCGTCTCCGAGGATGGTTCTGTTTCCTACCGTCCCGTACGTTCTTGGTCCGACCGTGTGTGTTCCTCTATCGGCATCGAACGTAAAAACGCACGGTTCCAAATGTCCCGGGGAATTTCAATTTCTTCGTCATCGGATGCTGTAGGTGTCTGCGATATTACGAAAAACTGGATGGATCCATCGTTACCGGCGTCTTCTCCATTGAACACGACATTTCGGGAAAAGTTGCGTACGGTCCATTGAATATCCTCGATGTCGTTTATGTCACGAGCTCGGTTTCGAACCCTATGGAAACGCGTGCTTGCCATGCGCTGTATAAAAAGTTAACCCTTTTTTATACATATACTTCGTTTTACTCGAGACGCGTGCAATTACATTGGACGAGTAAAATAACTTTGATATACAAGCATACGAAGCACTATTAAATACGAACGAAGTATTCCTTTTTTGGTACCTCTTTTCAGTTTTGCTTTTGTTCTTTTTTTTGCGCATATTCCCTATGATTGTATTATATACCGACGTTTCTACATAAGGAACTCCTATCTGACAGGGAAAATAGTCTGTGTATTGGTGTATCTAAATATTAGCTGTACCAGTAAGTAATCCACCATGGTTCCATTACTACTGGAAATACAGCTTACACGCAAGAATGGCTTTCTGATCTTCTATAACTGTTCTAACTCCATTTTTCAAGAAAATGTAGTTAACCAATCTACGTGTCTCACTGGTTCGAAGAATATGAAACTTTGAACATTTTTTTTCTTGATGGTTGTATCTCCAAATACTGACAATGATTAAAATTTTATGTTGATAATGAGACAAACTTTTGTTAAATATAAATAGCTATTCAGTAGACGATATTGCTTACACTACTTTCCCGTTTCTATAATATTCAACTTTCTAAACTTTGAACTCAATTTTCTTAGTTTAGAAAGTACCGGAGGTAGAACGCTTCAGAACTACAGCGACGAAATAGCGAATGCTCTGTTGAATAGCACAAAGTTTCGGATTGTTTCGAGACAAATACAAAATTTCACGAAAAATAGTGGACAACTTGGCCAATGTTTCTAATTATTTAGAAGTGCCTTTTACCAGCGTCTATTAACCGATATCGGTGTGCTTTACAATAATTGTATTTTTTACCGGGGCCGAAGCTTAACGCAAGATCCTCTTACGTCGACGCACCCCATGTATTACGTGTAATTTAGTTAAGGCAATCTGCGATTAGGACCCGTCTGACGAGAAAGCTCGTTTCGTGGGTGCCCAAAGAGGGTGCGGATAGGGAAAGGAGGAGTATATACTAGACAAACGGATAGATACTTCTCCTTACGGGCAGGCAGCTTACCTCGTTATAATGGATCTCATTACTTTTATCGCCGGGACATACATCTACCCGAACTCGAAATTGCCTTCCGCTTCTTCCCACTGCCGTCTTCCGTTCTTCTCGCGGGCGGAGTTGCCTACTACCAATCTACATGCAAAAATTCTGGATGGCTCCCGCCACCATCCAAGCCCCATCCACCCCCCGACACCATCTGCGATCCCTAATTTTTCCCGAAAATTGCACCAAACGAGATAGATATCGCCAGCTTTATGGCGAGTATTCTCCTGGTACTGAGTAGTACGCTGACTCATTACTTTGTTTTTTACCCTTTGACATTCGTTCCGTAGACGATTCGAAATGAGACCATTAAATCATCGACTCTGGTTAGTGACTCTTAAAGCATGTTTATCGTTAATTACGAGGTACAGTTAATTTTCTTTTAATACCGTTTGAATTAATCGGGTTTTATGGTGTGAACGTTAACATTACTGGGAATTCCTATATTACACGGGTTCTCTTGCAGTGATATTAATGAAGTTTCAGGTTATAAGTAATTATCTTTCTAATTCAGTTCAACGGCTGAGCAAATTTACCTTCCGGCGACTCGATGAGTCTGTAATTAAGATTCTTGAAACTTTGCTGTCTTCGATCAATGCGTGCAATGGTGCATACGTTTATTATATTCCTGAAGTATTATTCCCGATAACAGCTATTTAAATAAAAATGTATTCCTGAGTATTCCTCTGTCTTTAGCGGTGTCTAATAAAAATCAACGTTATCTCGTATAAATGCTAAAAATATTCATTGTACCGTAACTCTTTTGTACAAAAGGGCTATGCCCATTTAAACACAATAAATAAATGAATAAAGAACATTCTCCGAACGAACACCGATCGCAGATTCGCATTCCAATTCGAATGTCTTGTATTCTTACATGTAAATCGAATTGAGATAATCGTTCGCATCCTAAAGCAATACTTTTCGTTTGCATCACATTGGTCGAACCATCGATTTCCGGCCGCGGGACACACTCAAACATACCGTAGTCGCGGTAAAGCAAACGATTATTAATGAGCGCTAATGTAACACTGAAATTTTTACGCGTCGTCAAGTACACCGACCGCCGAACGACGAGTATACCTGCAATATTCAGTGGCCCGTATAATGGCTCGATTGTGGGGATTGTAAAATTATATTTGTCCAGACGGCTTGATATTCATCGCGAATCCAACCGTCGAATTACATATTCGCGGGCTGTGCACATGGAAAACCGTGTGTGTACGCGTGCGAGGGAGCCTATTTGCGTGCCGCTGTGCTTATTCAATGGCCAGTTTGCTTTTTCGTCGCATTGGGCATTTGTAGGTACGCTAATTTTCCCGATGTTGTTACGGCGAAACTGATTTTAATAAACAACATTCGAACACGTACACTTATTTCGATTAACGAACAATTTATAAAAATTCTAATTTTTTAGTTTTTAATGTAAACGTTATACGAGTTGTCGAGAAATCAAACGATCGTAGAATTCGTGTCCATTTTTCTCTATAAGCGCACTGTGAGTCCCGGCCGGTGGTTGTTGGGGTACTATATTATACAATTAAAATATATCTAATTAGCTACATTAACATTTATTATTCCCTCATTTTCGTGGTTTGACGTCTGACAAAGACTTCGTCTATTCTCTATTAACTTTCCATATTTTCGATTTATAGACATTTAAACATTACCGTGTTCCTGCCACGAACACCACGCAGCAGCACGGTACTCATTGACAGTTATATCGGATATCACACGATTAGTTATATCAGAGAGAACGGCGAACAGTTATGCTCATTCTTGATTAAAGCATTTAGCATAACAATGCTATTGGCTGCAGCCTGTGGACCACCGGCGGGCGCCGTAAATACGAACCGTTTTTAATAAACGCGGCTAATTTAACGCACACGGGGCCGTCCACTCGGAACAGGGATGTTGCGACTGTTCGTGCAAATTGTGAATGAGCTGTCCCGAGTTCTACTCCAAACAATAAAGTCTGTGATATTGATTAAAGTCTAATTCAACTTCGTAACTGGAAGAGCGAATGAAAAATTTCTTAAAATTTTGTATCTGTTTACAAATTTCCGTTTTAATGAATACCTATTCCCTTTGTAGCTTTCGAATCATTTTTTGTGAAAAACATTTTTCTCTGGGACATACGTAGCTCGTTTGTAGACATCAAACTTTATAGTTATCGAATGAAACAATACCAAGACTCGCAATACTCTTTTTTACCTGAACTTTTTATCCAACAATGGAATTTTTACTTCAGTTCCCACTTTCCTACATCAGACTACAAAATTCTTAGATTGCACAAACATCCACGGTCTACTTATTACTCGTGTCTACGAAGGAAATAACAACCTATGTAGTCATTAGATAGTATGTACTTGGTGTTCGAACGAGGTTAATGCTCAGGCTCAGTATTCGAAGTATCGAAGACTACTACTTTCAAAAGGGAATACGTAGGCGGGTTATATTTATAAGGAAAAGTAGACTTCTTGGATTCAGGTTACAGCTACTCTGACAATAATACTAACCACATATACGAGAAAATTTGAAAAGAGTACGGTACGCCACGAAGTTCTTCGTTCAAGAGAAGCTACCATCCTTGGTGAACACGGAAGACGATTCGGGACCAATACTAAGCCTTCGTTATAGGTGCTTTAACCTACACTGGTGCACGATATACGGGGTGAATCGCTCGTTGTCGTTTAACTGCTGTGACCATAAACGTGTCAACGGTAGCTTACCCGTGCTGAGCAGCCTATGTATGTGATAGAGACAGAGCGAAAACCGACACTCCGTCACACATATATGTAGACTGCTCAGCAGGAGGTGCTGGCGACTCTTAAATGACCAAACAGGTGGCTTGCCTCTCGACCCTAGCAGCGAGAAATTCACCCTGTAGACGTGCTTAATTTTGCAAGTACAAATGCAATGTGCAATAATTTGGCAAGTAGTAATAACTAGTGATACTAAAGTAATAACTAGTATAATTAGAAGTATTACTTTGCAAAATCTTACTACTCATTTTTATAAACAATACCAGACCACTGTATCCGAATGACAATATCGAAACCATTACATTGAAATTATTCTACTAAGTACCATGAAGTTGCTGCATTCTTAACTCAGTAACATTGTACCACGTTCTCGAATAATAAAAAAATATCACTTGTTTAAACGATGGACTTCTGGCCCCCAATATGTCAAAGATGGCTATTTTGAGTTAAAGTAATGTACCTTTATAAATATACTTTCAGCATAAAAATCCTTCATTAAACCGTTAAAAAAATTTCCTGAAAACATTTAACAAAATCGCATGTCACAGTAGAATACTCCCTTGATTCAGAAATGCTGAATATGTTAAAGTTATGAACTCGATACCAGCAACGATTGAGAAAAAGTAAAAGAATAGCAGAGAAGAAGATCGATATTGAAAAATCGTGTGATACCTGATCTCGATGTCATTAAAATTACCGGGGGCCACTTCCTTCGGCAATCAAGCCGGCATAATAAACGAGTGGCAATTTTTCTCCGGCCGCGATAATACCGGTTGAACACGGATCCGGCCGCCTCGTCGGATATTGATTAATCGCGAGGCCATATTCCACGGGGTGGATTATCGTACCTGGGCCCTCTGTTGACGGTAGTTTATCTTCGACGCCTTCGTCGAACTGCTCTGAATAATTTATCGGGAATGGATATTCCTTCTTTTGCGGATCGTTTCTCACGTCCGCCGTGAACGAAAGGCGGCACCGAAGAACAAGACAAAGAGTTCGTGTAAACGCGCGCCCGCCTCGATCGTTTCCGCGGCTGAATAAAACTGAAAACGGACAGAGCCTCTTTAGCGTTGAATATCCTGGAAATTGAATCGAGAAAAGTTCATCGATTACTGAACAAAAATTAATTATACATCGATCTCTGCGCGCCAGAACTCGGCTAATAAAGACACTGATGAAACTTTAGTTGCATTATTTATAATTTCCTTCCGTATATCTGTGCACCTGGGCATTATAAATACACTGAAAGTGCTGGAGCAACGACATCGTAGATAGAAGCGGTGATAAAGTTTTCGAACGCACTGGTTTGAACGCTCGATATCCGATTTGTTTCGCGAATTATTTATTATTTCGCACGTTCTAACAGTAATTGCAAAGGAAGCGTGTTCGTTACCGTAAGATGTCGTTTCGTTGAATATCGGGCCGAAGATCGTGAAAAAGAGACTCCACTGCGTGGCGAATGCAGATAACGTCGGTCGATTAATTCGAGTAATGAAAATTTTAATGCAGCTCTCCCGTCGCCGACGACTGGGCTTCATAATTTATACGTTACGTCACGCGCCGCGGCGCAGACGAAATTCATTGAATCATTAAGCGCGATGACGCTTTGGGCGGAATGAATTTTCAAGCACCGCCGAGCTCCGGTCCAGGAAACCATACGCGGCCGATATGCTGGTAATGGAAACTCTGTACAAGCGTACCACCCCATCCCCTTTCCTCCCGTTACTCGATGCGTTTCGAAAGTATTTAAAGTTCCGGAAAAAGTTTACACTCTATTCCATTTTACCACAGAAACAACCTAGCTTTGAACACGGTGAAAATTAACGTTTCATGAATTACAATCGAGTCGTTAAAATTTTATTACCGAAACTCCGTTAAAACTCCGTTTAATTAAAATGGTGTACTCTTTCGAATGAATATGTAATTCTTTCCCTTTCGAATATTGGTCCGATATCGATATTTTGATTGGGAGAAGCCTTTTTTTTATATTTTCCGAAACGGATGTCGAAAAGCGGTAACGATCGATTGGATTTGCAAATTCGTAAAAGAAGACCATGTCGAGCAGAACGTATATTTCGTCGACAAATGGAAGATGGCGGTGTGGCACACGGGGCAAGTTCGTTAGCGGCACTTGTTTTCATATCCTGAAACAAACGCTTTCACTGTTTTCAGGGTATTTTGTGCGACGGCATAGAAGTGAAGAACCGTTTCAACTGGGTAGGTGCCTCCCTTCATCGTTGCATAACCAAGCTTGCAACTACCGAATCGCGTAACCACGGTGAATAGGCTTTATTCTCAACTACTCGTTAGAAATGTGTACCCTACTCGAAACACTCGGGAAATGTACAACAGAGAATGTTACACACAAAGAATGTTTCGAGTCTACTTTCGCTAGATACAGAAGAACAGAAAACGCTCCATAATTAAAACGTAAATATAATTATCAGAGGTCATAGACATATCACATCTTCCAAACTATGTACATATTAGTTTTTCGTAATAGTGAACATACACAATATAAACGTATATTTTTTTAGTATCAATTGAGTCCATAGGCACTTTAGTATAATAAATTCGAAATTCTTATCTTCATTTATTCATAATATAACTCTATATCCGTGGACGAAGCTAAAAGACTGTATGTCGATGTTTGAAGGAATCTTTGCATATTTCTGAAAACACGAACAACGAAGTGAGATCGTTGAGATGAACTAAATTTAATATAGCGCAACATGAATTTCAAGCGGTGTTATTAAGAGCAGCTTGTGGTAATGAAACAGACTGTGTAACGTCCAATTGACTTACCTTTTGCGGGGCTTTAACAATTATCGAACGGGGTACTTGTGCTGCTACAATGAAAGGGAATAAAATCTCTGCTGTTTACAAATATATTCGCGTTGAGGAATGCCCTGAAAACACAGGGCACGGAATATCATACTTCAAATCATAAACCGGTAGTAACGTGAAAATCCATATAGACGGTCAAATATACCCAAGGTACTGTAATTAGATAGTAGAAGATTCCGCAGACCCTGCAAGCACAGTTAAAGAATCTTCTAGGGAACTCGCTAGACCTATAGAGGCTAGATACAACACCGAGACAGTAAAACCTGAAAGAGACATCAATTGACCTAAGCAAGTCGACAAAGCAATACTGGAATCACAGAACATCTTATAGGACACAGTAGACCTGTAGAAACCAATGGACGCATCGTCAAATCAATGGAACTCGATAGAGACGTCAATATATCGATAGAAGACAATGAAGCCAATACTGAACGTACAGCACTAGACGGAGATAACATTGGGTCGGTAGACATTGATAGAGACAGCTTTAGACACAATATAATACAATAGAGTACAGGTAAGACCTGTAGGAACATATAAAAATCACGGGTGAAGCCATGCTATAGGGTACAAATGACACTAGACTTCTGAAATCACATCAAAGCAATAGGAAATACATGGGACCCAATAAAATAACCCTTTTACAGCCCTCGGAGATCGCTCAGACTTACAGGATTCCATGGAACCTAAAGATCCTAGAAACTCCAGAAACTTTTGAGGCCTCAGATCCATCAGACCATCGAGACCTCCCAGACCCCTTAGATCTCCATGACCTCCTAGATCCCCAAAGCCCCCTAGACACCAAAAAAGCCCAAAGACTTTCAGAACCCCGAGACCTTCAAGATTTCCTAAATGTCTAGAACCTCTCTATTGTAACCTATGACTCGGAAGTACCTTTTGCACCAATTTCTACTAATCTGATCTTCACTGTAGCGTGTTATTTCCGTCTAATGTTACCTATATCAAGTCCGATAATACTAACGTTTCAGCCATGTCATCCTGCGGGTCCACTGTTATTTCTTCTGTCCTTTACAGCTCTGTCGATGTCTTCATTGGATTTTGGAGTTTTGATATTGTCTCTATTGTCTTTCACCTGCCCTTTATTATCTTTATCGATATATACAGTTCTGTCGTTGACTCTACAAAGTTCCACACATTCATTGTCCTTATCGGCTTCCCCCATGCCCAGTGTTCGTTCCTAGAGTGTTCCACTAGCTCGGAATTGTTCGTACTAAATTCTACCGGTCTGCCGTTATTCCCACTGAATACAGCTGTCCTAATATTAACTCAATCAAGAATCTCGTGTCCAATGCTGTCTGATTTATAGTTTCTCTGTCACGTACGACACTACTTGTATTGACATTCAACATTTCTGTTTAATTTATTGTAACACAATCTGTTCGTACATAATCTTAAGTGCATGTCCCACTTGTATCAACGCGTTACTCTGTGTTATCTTCGAATGTGTGTCGAAGTCAGAAATCCAGGTTTATATTATAAGAGCGTGAGATTTTTAATACATGTTTGATTCTCTGGCGAGTGTTCCGACGAAAACTTTTCAATCCGATCGATAACCCGAACCATCGAGCTCGCTGGAAATCCTCGACCCTTTACAGTTGACACAGCTCGTCGACGTCGAGGACGATTCGTGTTTCCAAAGCCCCCGGAAAACACACGATCGTATCGAGTGCCCGCCGATAAGTGCGCTTAATCGGCTGGAGCTTGCGTTCACGGGGTTCACAAAGCACCAAGACTAATTAAATAGGCCGCAAAGCGGTGGTAATCTAATGCGTTACGAGTGCAGCGACGAGGACGGATCGCAATGTTATTAACGACACACACGCTATGTCGTCCGTCCCTCTGTCCCCCAACCCCTCGAATGCTGTGAGCGGACAATGGAACGGTCCTACCACTCGAATACCGGTATATTTGATCGTGGAGCCCAGCCAAACGGCGAACCGTCGCATCAGCGATTGAATTACGTTAGCCGTGACAGCCAAATATTCTCGAATCGAGGAGTTGCCCGGGGTTTAGGATCGACAGTGATGTTGCTTGACAGCGAGGAGGCTCGACCGTCGACGTTTATCCATCCGACCGCGTGGAAACCTGCTAATTCCCGTAACAGTGTAATAGTCGCCAATTTTATTACAAGTCAAATAGGCTGGGAAGAGAACTGAAATGGAATGAAATAACAGTACAGTTAAGAATCAAATTCTGAGGATCACAGAATAGGGTAATAGACGACTCTTTTTTAAGAAATTTTCTTTGTCATAATACGGTTACTTTATATCTTTCTCGGTGAGTCTAAATGTTGACTGTAATAACATGATTAAATCAATATTGGTCATTTAAGATCCGTTGTAGGTTATCCTCCGATGGTCCGTTGATCAGATTTTGTTGAAGTGGAGAAAGAATTTGTTTCTTTTAGAAACCTTGTCTCAATAATGAATAAAAATTGAAATATTCCTGTCAACTTTTATGTACCACTCTATAGAAATGTTCAGATTGTCGAACAAACATTGGCAAGAAGTAAGGCTGCGCAGTGAGCACAAAGCTGCAAGAAGGGTGTAAGTTAACGAGCATATAGCGATGAACACTGGGGCTGGCGAAATGGACCGTCACAGCGGAATGTCCTCACGAAGGTGAATCAGAATCGAAGTAGCTGACGCGGCCCTCGATAACCCCCGCGGGTGGGTCGAAGATCAAAGATAATCAGGGACTATGACGCTCTCGAAAAATCGTCCTTGCCACGGCAGCAGAAGAGTCTATTTGCCTTTCGTCTCGTGGCTGCTCGAACAGAAGCCCGAAAAAGAGACCAGTGGGATGGAACGAGTGGAAGACCGAAGGCCTAGAAAGAGAGAGAGTTAGAGAGAGGCCAGACGCCTGCCAAGTTCCCGAGTACACCACTTGTGTCGACCCCGCTTCAATGGCGAATTTATCGTTTCTGGGCGTCGGAGACGTCTACGCACTGCAGATTTTTATTCAATTGCGAACGAGGATCGTCCATAATAGGGAGATCTCAGACGGAATAAGGAACAGAGGAAATATACCCGTGAAATCTTCAGGAACAAACTTCCTCGCGTGGAAAACGATATATAAGGAAATTAAACTGAACAAAGCCTGCGAATTTATCGCAGCGAGACGGAATACAGTGCTCGAAATGTATGACTCTTTTCTATAAATTTTTAAATTATACAGTGACTCACCGGTTCGTTCATAAATTTACTTTCCAAATTGCATGTAAGTGTAGAAGTTTTCAGGCAGTTTCTATTTATACACCCCCGTAATTGTTACTGTTATCATAGTTTTGTGGTAAATTTTTCATTTTTTTGTCATTTTTCATTTTATTCATTTTGAAATAAGATTCCTAGTGTGGTACGTAATTTGATGAAATAAATGTGACAGTCTTCCGTGAACAATTGTGTGAGTCATTGTATGTACTCGGGGGAAAAGTGTCTCGGATAAAGTGAGCTGCAATTCATTTTGCGGAGAATTGTAATTGATATGTTTTTTTTATGGAATCCAATATGTTTCTCTGTAATTGCAATTTTAAATACAGATGACCGATTTGCCGTGAAATGACTTCGTTAATATATTCGTAATATTTAATTAACTTCAATACAAGAAATTTATATTCGACCTATTCCTTTGGTAACGGTACAGAAGATACATAGGTTTATTTCATACTGTTAGGTTTCAGAGAAAGTTCCATCATTTTTATGATTCTTATTCTATCTATATTGATAAATTTTTACATTCCCATTAATCTAAAGAATACCAGCTATTATTCTTCGCGGTCGTATTTCAATCTTTTCAGCAGCCGGACAATGCCCCACACAAAAGTCATGCATTTTCCGATTGAAAAATATGAAAAATCGACAGAGCCTTTACCGAAACCCAATATCCTAAAAAAGTTTCATACTCCCGAAACTAAAATTCCGTGAAACTCGAAGCGAACGCGTCAAGGTGACCAATATGCAGCCCGACAATTAAAAAATGTTCACTCACCGACCTCGTTATAATCATCGAACTACGAAGGTCGCGCGGTTCAAGACTCCACTTTAGTTCCCTTTTCATCGTCCCCCCCCCTCTCTCTCTCTCTCTAACTCCTCATAGCACTCGTTATATTCCCTAATTACGTTAATTCGATCACCGAACCGTTACAACCAGGGCGTCGAAATCGTTCTTGACCCGATTGGAAGCGAGAAACAAAATTCAAGGCTACAGGGGTTGCAAGTACTACCGCCCACGCGCTTTTATCCGTTTCGTATATTCGCCACACGGTTACGTTATTCTTTTTTCTCGTCAGCGAATCCCGCTGGATCGATGAAGCGCGAACGTATCTTGCGAGTTAAACCGGAAACGCCCCCGCCATTGCGTTCGACAACGAGCATCTAAATATTCGTACCGTCGAGGAAGTTCCTTTTGCTCAGTTCCGCGAGAACTATCGTTTGATCGATAGAGACGGTTTCGTCATGCTGCGGGTGACGGTTCACGAAACGGGAAATCGTTTTCAAGAGGGGGGAATGGTCACGCGCATGAACGCGCCACGCGCATTTCCGAGATCGAGCGCGAAAATTTGTTTGCGTAGCCGCGGTAAGGTTCGTCGGGATCGGCGACGATTTCACGCGTTGCTTCGCGCTTTATACAAACGTTAAAACAATTCGTTTCGCTTTTGTTTGTTTTTTGTTTCGATGAAACGAATATCGTTTTGCCGTTCTTGTTATTTCTAGCAGTTATACAAAGCTTGATTTGTTTTTATTGAATTTACAGATCCGTTTATGCGTAGTGTTGTATCAGGTGCAGCAATTAGTAATTTCGTGACACGTTGATGGATTTTTTCAATTAAGAACGAAGTATTTGAATTTTGTTTTTAATTAATTGAAATAAATACGACACCGTAATATTGAACTACACTGCCGCGTCGTATGATTTCGTCGATTTTGAATCACGTCGTAGATTTACTCCAATACAGCGTGAATGTCATCATTATGCACCTTTATTGCCGCGTTTTGAATTAATGATCCTTGAGAATCCGCGGTGCGGTGTTGAAATTGCATTTACGGGCAAGCTACTCAATTATTGCGTCGTTTGTCGTGATATTGTACAGTAATTTGTATTCCGCGGAGTATACAGGAGGATAATCGCGTTAATCGATTATAGTTCAATAATGTCGTTTACAGTTAGGTGGATTTTTTCACGTATGTTATCCTTTTAGCCCGTAATCTCCGAGGTTTTCGAATATCCACGTTCTCTACTTTACGTACTCGCCATTAATATTAAACAGTAGTATACGCTTGTTTAAAGACACTGTCAGAAACAATTGAATTTCAAGGTAGAAAATTCATAGGATATTGTTCAGATTAGGTAGGTCCATTCATAAAGCAGCATCCTTTGGCTCACTGATTTGATCCTTGAAACGACAGTTTCTATCGTGTCTCCGCTCTGCAAAAGAAGCATTTCGATAGACAAAGCAGTTCAAATGAATTTTCCCAGAAGACAGTTAATCTAAGGAGCTCTCGCTTTGATCGTCCTGAAGCCTGTTTTCATCGTCTCGATGGCTCTCCAACCGGAAAAAGAATCCCTCCTCGAGCACCAAGACTGAACTCACCTTTCATCGATATCCACCTAATCTCCGTATATTCCTTTCTGCTTCCTCTTTTTTTGACCCTCGGGAAAAATTTTCTAGAGACTCTACATTGTGAAGTTCGCGCGAATATTGCACTCTATAACTCCATTTGCTTATATTTCTCTGTCAATGAGAAACGTTTGAAACGTTTCTTTTAAGAAATCATGCTCTCGATTAATTAACGTTCGGATTCGTTCGTCGGTTTCTTTTTTTAAACTGACAAACTTAATTTTCTTACGTAAATATAAACATTAAAAGGGACGGAATATGGATAAATAGGTATTTCCGACACCGGCGACCTCGACT
Source organism: Dufourea novaeangliae (assembly GCF_001272555.1). Taxonomy (NCBI): domain Eukaryota; kingdom Metazoa; phylum Arthropoda; class Insecta; order Hymenoptera; family Halictidae; genus Dufourea; species Dufourea novaeangliae. Next base: position 406,185 of record NW_015373901.1, on the reverse strand, counting down.
CGTTAGGAGATACATACTGTGAAACCTTCGACTCCTCATTATCCACGGAGGGGCCATTCAAGGTAAACTGGGTGGCTGTGAGGATTTTTCCCGCGAGGGAACGTATTATTTGTCTTCGTTTTTTTGTTCGCAATATGAACGCTTTCGTGTTTGCGACGCTTCGAGAGCTCAGATGAACTGCACAGTTGAGATCGTCGATAAAAATTCAGAAAATGTTTTCGACTTCCAAATTCGAAATCGACATTTTATTTTCTAAATCCTCTACAAACTTTAGTTCAGCTATGCATTTACCATAATGCTAAGGAACAAAAAACTTCGATTAATTTCGAAATTCAGCGAAGTTTTTAAAAGAAATAAGAGCTCAACAGGTTCGATGATGAAGTAGACTGAAGCGAATGAAAACGCTTCAAGGCCAAAATAACCGGTAAATAGTCTGCAGATCGTGAAAATATACAGAAAAATTGTGGTTTATCCGAATTGTTCTGCGATTCTGTACGCAAGTCGTTAAATACTCCGATTAAAAAGTTGTATAAGCGTAATTGGGTATTTATTTAACGGGCCATCGCTATTATTAACCCCGCATCCCAAAGGAACCGTATCGAACGCGATAAAAGATCGAAAAGAGAGCCACGACTATTCGGGTAACTTCGCGAAAAGTAATTAGCTTACTCCGGGTAAACTCGTTCTGGGTAGGATCCCTCGTTACTCACGTCTCGAATTCCATCCCTCCTTTAAATTTGAAATGGTGAACGAAGTGATTCAAAAGGGGGAGAAGGTAGGTAGGGCTTGAACATCAATCGAGTCGCGAAAGCAAATTCATAATTCATGGTGTCGTCTCCAAAACTATGATCTAGTTATACTACTCTAAAAGGGACTGTTGGAAAGTTCGCTTCAGTAATACACTTTGAGAAACGCATTACATGGTAATGAATAATAGTTAGTACAGTCAGAGAACTATACACGGAGATTAAAGAAAGAACCTGGAGGACTTTGAAGAAATTCTAAATGGACTTATTCCTCTGTGTATCAAGAAGACTAAAAATGAAAAAAAATTATCCTGGCTAATAAAATCTTTTGTAGACATACCTGAGTTGATTTTAGATCAGATTTGGATTCAGAACACTCATACGCGATGAATATTTAAACGAGACAACGAAAACTTGACATCTGACAATGTGAATCATTTTAAACAACGAATATTTTTCTTTGATTTCACGCAGGATATAATAAAGGGACGGACTTTTAATTTTTATAAATTCGTACCTCTATGTCTTTTACGTATTTCTTCTATATGTTTAACATTCCCTTGTTTCTACCAGTTTTGCTACAGTCTCACAATTTTCCACTCTACAGAGTTATAAAAGGCTACCGAAGTTGAAAAACTGTAATGGCGCAGGGATTTCGGTAGACGTCTACTGCTTGACAAACGAGCAGAACCTGCCTCATCCTTACATATGCAGATACGTGTACAGTGGTACGCAGGACAGAGGTAGCGTTTCACGATCTAAATTATCCGGAAATGCATCGGGCAGAGGAGAGAGGAAGCCCTTTAACCGGACGTCTCAAAGCAAGAACCCTCTGGCACAGCCACTAATCTTCACGTCATCTGCATCAGAAGCCGCTGTGCGTCCAATGTGTATACACGTCTATGTCTCTGTATTCGTGCACTGGCTTTGAAGTACTGCCACTTTCTCAATGAAGCGTTCCGTTTAGATAAACAACACTGAAAATGACGGTAGCTGTCAGTTAAAAACCTGATCGTCCTCAGAACGAAACCTATCGAAGTTTTTCCTACAAAAAATATTCACGACATTTTATTTCTAACGAGTCGTGTATTCATCAGTAACATCAAGGACTACAGAGAATGAAGAAAAGAAAGGTATTTGCATATTCCGGTCTTTCGTGATTAAACTGATTTTACAGTAAAGAATTTTATTACTTGAGAACATAGGTATCACATGTATAAGGCAAGGTAACGAAAGTTTTTAGGCATGCATCTTTCATCCACTGTATTCGAAAACAATTAGTTATCCCACCAAATGTCTGGAACATACAGAAGCTCTTCGTAATATTTCTTGAAACTTTCCACCTCGTTATTCATAACTTCAAGAAGACTCGTCAGGAACGATTGTCATTGGCATTCCCACGCAATCGTGGGATCTAACTTTTTAATAAATGCATTACCTTCCCTCGAATTGAAACCTTAAATCGTAATTCCGGAAAGTTGAAGCCAGTCTTCGACGGTCCGTTTAACTGAAACGTTCTTACTGAATATTTCAGAAGGCAAGTCTGAATGTGTAAACTCGCAGAGGTGTCCAAGCGGTTTAACAGAATATCAAAAGATCCGTGGATTTAATGCGTACATAGGGCTCTAACGTGTACGTGGATTAACGGTATTCCGTGCACGCGTTTCGCGTACACGTACGTGTTCCTAATATTCCATGACGTTGCGAAAAGTTGTTAGCTTAGAGCCCCGTAAATAAGATGTGCGCCGTGTGCTTGCACGGAGGGAATCCCTGTACGCGCGCCCGCGCGCTCTGGCTAGGTGCTTTGCCAAGGAAATGGACCGACGAGCCGCGAACCATCTGGCCGGATACGAAATTATGGGACACGTCAGCTGACGTCACGAACAATTTGTCCCGGAAATCTTGAGCGGGGATACGTAGGTACCTACCTTGCACGTTAACACGCCAGAGAGACAGCCTGGGTTGCAATCACGAGCTGCAGAGAATCTCGGTCCACAGCATGGAATCATCTGCGAGCCAAGATTTTCAAGTTTCGCAGACGAACACGGGCGAATAAAGATCCGATTTTATGCTTGAACGATCGAAATTCGCAGCAGCAACTATCACTATTGAATATTGAAGACTCGGGCGTTACGAACTGAGAAAAATATATCGTTTTATTTTTTTATTTTCCTACGCAAAAGAGGTTTACCCCCTGGCGTCCGAGGGTTTTAAATTTCTAACGTGGATATCACCGGGTTTTATTATATAATTATAGATTATTTCTAAATATGATAATGAGAGATTTTTACGTAATGAAGTCAAAGTATTATTTTTCCTGAGCAACTTACACATCGGAGACAAATGAATACAATCTATCTTTAATTAATAAGTCGGGACAGATTTGGAGCAGTTAACGCCAAGGGACACGATTTCTACACTTCATGAACTATATTTTGGGCTAAGCCTGCACTGTGGAACCCCCCAGTATTGCGGATGAAACGCAAGTACAAACAATGGCAGATAAACCAGAGTACGCTTATGGTCGTCAGTCGATTAATTTTGTCAAATTTTGTGAGTGAAACTTACCGTATTCTAAATTTTTTACAGATATTCAAAGAAGTATAGATTTTCGTCTTTGGAAATCCGTAATACGTTGACTGTTACGTTGGAAAAGGTCGTAGAAAGCCAGGGACGCTTTATTTCGTTTTTTAAGTTATAAATCGTCGAAAGTTTAAGCGTTCAGTTAATAGAGGCTCTTAGTCTGGTTTTAAATTGTACTGTAACATTAATCTTACGCAAAGTTTTGTAACAGTATTTAAATAATCCTGCCTCTTTGCAATGTACGTGTCACTCATAGTTCAGCGATGTGACAGCCAAACTGATGAGCTTAAAGAGTTTTCGACACTCGCAGACGTCGTCTAGGTGTATATATTCTATCTTCTCCAGTGAAACAGCCATTATAAGAACAGGATAGATTAATTGTTTGTTGACAAAACAGTCTAGTTCAATAATCTTGTTATAATAAGACCATTTGGTAAGACGCACGATGTACGGAAGAGGTGCAATCAATAAGGAGCATCCAAAGGAGCCTAGATATGCTTGGAAATACGATTCTACGTTCCGGTCGAATACACGGAATTCGCAACATCGCGATAAGGGAGAATCCGTAGCGCGCGTAGAATCCCAATTAACATGGAAGATCATAAACGGCTTTCCCATCGAAGCATCCGGAATCACCTTACTTCCGGAACGTTGCGTTTATTATTAGCCATCAGATTTCTCGTAAAGATTCGCATTCTCCATCCCCATATACCCTCGAAGAAAACTCTTTAAACAGTTTTTACAAGTCACCTAATAAAACGCCCGCGTTTCATTCGTAAGGCGAACGCACTCGTATATCCTGACAACAAAGGCGCATAGTGATCCAGAATCCAAATTTAGCAGCTCATGCGATTATTCAGGTAAAGCAACAAAAATAGTTGAAACCCTGAAATTTTATTTAAATGAAAGTACATAAAAGAATAAATTTTTATGAATTTTAGGAATCCCCTTCGATTATACATCGTTTAGGGAATTTTTTTTCTATTCTTGACTCGGATTGACGATACAGAATGGTCCGAGGCGAACAATAACACATGAAACAAATCTTGCATGCTTAACGAATAAGTTGAAGTATTCTAGAAAATAAAAGAAATTTCTTTCCGACCATTCAAGCTGTTAAATATGGATTCTGGACCACTATGCGGCGGTAGAAACTTCAATATACCGAGTGTACATATTAAAAACTTCGATATTTAAAAAAAACCCTTGGTAATATACATTTCTGCTGACATTCCAAAAATGTTATCTATAAAATATTAGGACACACACGAGACTTGATCGGTAGCACAGTTGGTCATCCTTGAAAGGCGGCGAAGTTTCCCATAAAAATTGTGTGTCCATTTACCGGGGTGGTAGTTCCCGTTGGAAGTAGGTTACCACCGTTTTTCGAGCCTCTTCCCGTCGTATCGCCGTTCTCGTAAAAAAAAGGCGTCCGATATCGCGGCACAGAACGCCGCGCGTGGGTTCTTAATATCCGTTGGTGCCGGTCCTCGAAGAAAACGGAGGTACGTGAGCCTCGTGTGGAAGCGTCGTTGTCGTCTCGACGCGATACCGCGTTTTCGGCGGCGAGGAAAAACCACGGATTGCGTTATTGCGTTCGCGGGGCACGTTCCGGCCAGAACGGGACGCGTCGCTTTGTAATCAAAGTTGAGCGCGCCGGTTAGAGAATCCGAGGCACGGTTTCGATACGGACTCGACATCCTATACGCCACCGGTAATGTCATCAAGGCTTTCTCTGTTGGACCATCATATTCTGCGTACGACGTTGCCTTTGACGCGAATATTCCAACGGATAAGCCCGCTCGTATCCGAGTTGTGTGTCTGTGTGTGTTGATCGGTACAGGCGAAATGCAAGGGGAGTTTTGGTATCAAACGCGCGTTGCATTGGCGAAGTGCCAACCATGCACGGCAGCCCACTGTCCGTTTGCGTTAATGTCAAGATTTTGACGAGTACCATACACATCAGTGTACGCTGGGAATGTTATGTGGATTGATGGTAAATACAGTAAACTCGTGAGAACTGCCTTCTGGATAAATACCCGTTAGGAATATCGCACGCGCGCGAATCACACGCTCTGTCGCCTTCTGTAGCCAATAATTGAATCGGATAACGTTCGTGGGCCGAGCTGCGAGGAGATTTCTTATGCCATTTGCTCTCGATAATTACCAGTTCTTAGAATCGCCCGTCTCTGCAGCCTCAAATACGGGTAATTATCGCGAGTCTACTGTACCGGGAAGCGTGAGATCGGAATTGCGTATAGAATTAGTTCCCTAATTGAAATCAGATGATAGGTTCTGAATAGAGACGGTACATATTTAAATAATTCTAGAACAGGAAATTCGATGTACAAAATTTCCAAAGTTTGTGATTGGGAACACCTCGAGAACTACGTTCTGAGTGGAACCATCGCGGAATAGAGATGCGAAGATGGTCACATCAAATGAGGAAAGAAACGTCGTACCGTGAGGGGAATTCCATCGGAACTACGCAGAATACGTACTTTCAATTACCAACTATTACTATCTCGTGGTAGGCGACAGGATACGCGAGAAAGGACAAGCACTCCAGGTTCCATGATGGAGCACCAGGGAGGGGATGAAGAGAAGGAAGATCCCAGGTAGTCTGGGACGCGGGCTCCTTTTATCCGCGCGGCGATAAACTTTCTTGGAATTAACGTAAAATACGAAATATCGTGGAACGCGGGAGAGTGCGGGGTAGGGCGCCGCGGATGTATCCATTACCGTGGAGCCATGCGTTTCCTTGAGGAAATTCGTTTCTCCGTTCTCCACCTGCAAACCGGAATGCATGGCCGTCCGACTGCTGGAAAGAAGAGGAAAAAAATTCGGAAAACGCGAAGCCGCGAATGGGGAGGGGGAAGGGTAGATAGGTAGAGGGGTGGCCGAGTGTAGAACGGTGGAAACGACTCACGCGGAACCTCTTTTAGTGGCTCGTAATTCAACGAGAGCTTTTCTCGAATTCCCAGGACTGCGCTTGGGATACAAATTTTGCACGCACCTCCCCATGGAAACCCGGCCGTTATGATGGTAGTCATCGCGAGAATGGCGCTGAAGGGATAAACGGCGCGCGGTATTTGGTCAATGAATCAAGAAAAAGGGCGCTTGGTGATATTTGTTCGGTAAAGAATGACGGTTAGGTACCTCTAAAAAAGGAAAAACAATCTGCGTCCGTTGGCACTCGTTTAATTTAGCAGATAGTTCATGCCAGAATATCATTTTAGCTACTAAATATTCAAATCAATTAATGGAAATAAACGTGTTAGGGTTGATAACTGTCGCGACCTAACGCAAGTAGGCGCTGGTCACAGCGATCGTCGTGTCTTAGGCCGTCAGTATGTGGTCAGGAGTGTTCCAAAGTGGTGTTAACGTACTTAGTATTAATTTATCAGTGAGTAGTGGCAGATCACGAGCTTATCGTGAATACGCCGCTACAATAAGAATATCAGGTATTATAACACAGCTAATAATAATAAATATTCTGGAATTTTATTAACGTTTCATAGAAGAAAATGAGCAAGACAGAGTATACGTCAAGAAAAAAAAGTCGAAGGAGACGAGAGTAATTAAACAATTTCAGTATTTTATATTTCGTGTTACATCACTAATTAAAAAAAGTAATGTTTCATCTATGGGTGCCATAAAATCGCGGCGGTTGCCATTTTCGTCAAAACAGAATTATTCATGGCATAAATATTATTCCCTCATTGTTGGAAACCACGGGAGTGCGCAATTCCGTGTGTACCAACGCGTCGGTAAATTTCATGACTATGAGAAGTGCATTCTGTTGCAAGCGGTGGTTCCACAATGCCGAAGCTCGGCGGAAGTTTGGAAGTTTCCATTCGAACAAGTCGGGACCCACTTCGACAATTCGCGTCCCTCAACATTGCCGAGAATCTTGCTCGAGTATCGATGTCTGTCTTAACTATAATGAATACTTGTACAATGAACGGTGTTCCAACGAGCTGTGTACGATCGAAACGCGTGTTTCAATTTCAAATTAATTCAAAGAAAAATCTATTCACATGATTACAAATAAGTCTATGTTTCATTAAAATATTTCATAGAAAAAACCTAGGTATGAAATATTATATTTTCAATATTCACGGTATATATACTTCAAAAATATACCAGGAAGTTAAAGAGAGTGTCTTCGACTTCGGAACCAAGAAAGTCCACGGAACTCGCTCGGAGTTCGGAGCGACCAGAGCGGAAAATGACTATATAACTTAGAACCGTGAATAATTTTTAATGTATACTGTACACCTTTCGCAGAACTTTTTCTCCCTTCCCCACCGTTCACCCCGGGGTATTCGGTTCGTCGGTAGAAAAGTTCCACGACAATTACGCCCAAGAGTTCACCGTGGAACGTCAATCGAAGTTCCGTGTCTATTTTCCCGATAATCGTTCGAGCGTATCTTCAAGCTCGGATCAGGGAGATCGTTCACGATGCATACAATATTCCCGAGCGTCTTAGACTCGCATACAAATAACGGTTTTATAGATTCAACCGGAGCCGGGGCGAAAATCGAATATTTTCTCATGGCGCGCAACGAGGATTGTAGACGTTACAGAAACGCAGCAGCAGCAACCACGTCAAATAACTATCGCAGGAAACATTGGTTGACGTAGAAGAAGAGAGAGTTTGAAAAAAAAAAAGAAAGGAAAATAACAGGGAAAACTTGTTTTCCTCGTGGAAAAACTTCTCGACCGCCGTGTTTATGGAAACTACTTTCAAAGGGAGAACCGGATACTTGATATTAGCGCGGGAGGCCCTTCAGGCTTTCTTGCATCAACGTTGGCACGGGAAAACTTTCACAATCAATAGCCCCTCGTGATGTTCAGAATATTTTAAAGCGACCGCGCGAACAGACAATGGAATAAATTTACGACAAATAACGCCGACGAGGTCGGGTGTTTTACATGAAAAGCAGCGCGAGACGATTATGTTTCCCGTAAAGAAAGCAACGACAATTTATTCATCGGGCGGGAAACTTCAACGGGAAGCGAGGGGTGGCGGAAGGGGATGGTTTTCTCTTGCTCGGTCTCGGAATTTCTGCTCGGAAAATGCGAGCCAGTCGCTTATACCATTAATTATATGTATACTTCGTTCGGTTTGCGCGTCTCGTGCTGTACTCGAATCGCATGGAACGTCGAAACGACGACGGTGGAAAGTTTCCGCGAAAACAACAGATACCGACGTGTCGCGGAGCGTATCAAAATCTAATGTTTTAACAGGGGGAAACCGTTCAGAACTACGGAAACCGGTCTATCTCGCGTGAAGCGACGGGGAAAAAAGCGTCGACGACGAGAGACGGTGTCGGTTGAACGTTGGAACCGCTGGCGAATGTGATGAATGTTACCCCCCCCCCTCCACCCCGTAACACTCCCCTTATTTTCGTGTTTGGGGTTGCCGTCAGTGCATATTTATTCATAAGGTTGATGCTCGTGTCTATAACTTCCGACCGCTCGACAAGTTCTGCGCTGGTAGCGAAAACGCGATGAACACTACTGAAAATACACACGATTTTCTTAAGTTGCTTAACGAATTAATAAACAAAGAAAAAATGATAATAAGATGGAAGTCCGTAAGAGAAAGAAATTTAATATAATTGGTAAAAGGTCAATCTCAAGGTTCTTCTTTGACTTACCGAAGACCGCAGGTTTAGAGTGTTTCAGTAAAAAAGTTATATATAGATTAATTCTAAATATAATAACGAGAAATGTTACCCTAATGAGGTCAAATTGTTATTTTTCCTGATCTACCTATGCAACTGAAAAAAAAGAAAAGAATATTTCAAATAACAGTGCTACAAATAAAAGATAAACCGCGTGGCGTACTTGTACGCTTACTATTGTCGGTGGATTAATAATAGAACAACTAGCATTGAATGTAATATTAAATTAAATTGGATAATATAATAATATACATAATGTCGATATAATACAATTTAGCATAATATACAATGCGTGGCGTAATTACAAAACCATCCTAAAATTTTCAATTCTTGTGTATTGTGATTAATATAAAATCGAACCACTTTTTGCTAGGGAATACAGTCTATCCTTTTCTGGAGAAACATTATTTGTCAACATGATTTTAGACATGACATACTTGGTTCGTTTCTAAATTGAAAATTTTGAGGTGGTTTTATAGTTATGCCACGCAGTGTAGTAGAATATATTGTAAAATGTATGGTAAATTGAAAGTCAACGTAAATTCCATCAAACGTGCTCTTATAGTGTCGATAATAATTGTTAAATGAGAAATCTGAGATCACTGACGGATTTGGTAATTCTAGTGTGTTAAACATGGAAGGCTTCGTTAACTCACTTTTAATTTGTGTTCGGATAATGTGACGCAAATATCTTCAAAGAGGAGCAAATATTTTAAAATTCTTTAAGTCTTTAAACCCTAATGCGGGTGTGTTAACGTGTAAAGAAACAATGTAGATAATAAAATGATCGTGGCAACTGATGAGAGCACGATGTCATATATTCAGTGATAGATGATACGGAGAATTTTATTTCGCGATCGCCACCATTGAGATTCAAAGAGGGAATGGAAACGACTCGGTCGGCGAGAATCTCGACCACATACTTTTCGCTCGTCCCGAGACGTACATTCGACCGGCAGTCGAAAGAAGAAGTAAATCCGCAGTTGAATAATTTACCATAGAGAGTACCGTGACGAGATTACATTTAAATAATTAAAGCGTCGAGATTCTGCGAGACTACTGCGTCGAACCCCTGATATATCGCCGCGCCCGCACTATTCCCACGCAATGGATACTTCACATTCAAGATGGCGTGGCCCTAAACTATCCTGAGGGCCTCTTATCCTTCAATTATTCAATGAGTACCTACTCGACGCTTGCACTAAACTGCTATATTACTTTTCGTAGTTATTTTGAAGTTTCATGGGGCTTACTTCGAACGTTAATAATTCGTAAAGCATGGAAAATAAAGGAAAAAAAAAATGCGCAGCCTCGGTTAATCTGCCACGATGTTAGAAATCCCATGGCCTGGAAACATCAAGCATACTTTCTTAATTACGCTATTTCACAGCTTTAATGAAATTATTTTACTTCATTTTTACACAGCTGACTTTTTCACTGTGTAATAAAAAATCTGAGTGACGGTAGGGAGTCATTGCTGTATCATTCTACCTCTGTCTCGGTAGCTTTTAGGGACACAGAGAGACCCCATTTGTTGAGATTTATTGATCAACAAAATTGGTTTCTCTTTTTCTCCCGTTCACCTGTCAGGATAAATTCCTGCAGGATCGACATGTTTCTTTCTACCTACCTTGACATCGTTATTGACAGCTATTTGCTCCCCAGTGTGTATTCCCAAAGATAGACCCGAATCGCAGTGATACAAGGTTTCACGCGGATTGACAGACGTCGACGGGACATCGACTCCTCACCGTGCCAGAGTTTCTGTCTCCCAGGGGAGGGGGGCACAGGAATGGGACACAATCTCAGTCCCAGCAGGTAACACTCCATGATAACGAACCTTTGTGCGCCCCGTGTTACATGCGCGTTTTGAGCATTCAGCCTTGGAAATTCGATCGAGCCCGGTGACCCCCTTCATCTTCGCAACCCCCTCCCTTTTCGGGTGGGGGTGCTTGTTGCGTCCGAAACTCGATTTACATCGAAGGCTCGGTGTATGTACACGCTGAGCGGCCGTGAATCGTCCGCCGTGAGATTGTTGCACACTGCATGCATCGTAAATGTACATCCTGATTGTATGCGGTGGCGAGCTGATGTCCACCACCGCCGCCGCCGCGGTGGCGTACTCCCTTTGTCAGAACGCGTTTGATTGGCCACCGAGATTAAACTCGAATCGTGGTCCCGGGGATATGTCGGGCCGAACGAGGGACAATTACCGCGTTGTGTGTCCACCCCTCTTTTTGAGGGATCAAAGTGACTGCCGCGACGTCCACGCGAGGGCTGCTTAGCAATTTGCTCGGTCTCGCTCGCGACACAAAGGAAACGAATTCTGGACGCGTTGTAGACATGCTTTTCAAGACGTTGGAAATGGTAACGAAGATAATAAAATTCATGCAAATCTAAATTTGAAATATTGTTTGTGACAGAAAGGACTTACTTTGATGAATTAATCGTGAATCTCTTCGATTCTTTATGTTTCAATGTTGTTGGGTAGAATTTTTAATACAGTAGTGTTTCGTTGCATTTTTCCCGTTTTGGATATACGAGTGACGTAGAGGGTGACCTGTAATTTCCGATATGACTGACAAGGAACCCTTGGTAGATACTCCCATCGACTTGGTTTCATTTTCACATGTGTTGTAGTACTCAAAAAACTAAGCGAAATGTGTTTTTTATGTCTATGGTTAAAGTGGAACCCCCGCTGAGAGATTTAACGTGTAATGGGAATAATTAGAACTTTGATTTAAAACATGGAATTCTTCTGAATTTTAGTGGGCGTAAAATATTTGTTGTCATAAAAAACCCAACATGGAATTCTAATCTGTCCGAAGGATTTGTATTGTAAGGATAAACTGCTCCCATATGGAAAAAATAATAAAAACTGTAAAACGATATTTTTTCACGTGAGGTTTCTTTGTCGATTCACACTAAAGATTAGTCGTATTCGTGTGTATTTAAATACCCTTTGATTCGTTCGTCTAACGGATATTTTCATTAAAAGCATATCGTACGAGAATCGTGTCTTAATTTGTAGTCGGGTAGAATCGTTAATTTTTCAATTCGACCTAAGAGACGAACGGTGACGTTCTAACAATGAATTTAAGCTCGAATTCGCGCTCGTTACTCGTCTGCTGAATGGCATTGCTAATCGAAGACAAATCGATTTTGTCTTTTAATTTTGTCCCCCCCCCCGCCCTTACCACCCCTTCCACCCTGCCGAAATCAATTCGAATTCAATTTCGCTCCTCGTACCGGTTAACGACTTGCCACGCCATCTACGTGTCTGCTCGTTGTTTTTACCGATAATTGTAACGAACGTGTGTCTGGTCGATGAACGGAACGGCCATCGCCGTTGCAGCTCGACAGTTTTTGCATTATTTCCGGCATTATTGTTACAAGATTTTCAGACATTTGTTATCCAGTACGCTTTTACGGTTCCCGCCTTGATAATTAAAATAACGAAAATCCAATTTTTGATACAGTTTTTCTGTGATATTTCGTGTTCTATTAATTCAAATAACATGTATGTTTAATGAATCTTCAAGACTTGTCGCATACACAGTTGGACTTACTTTTTCCTCTACAAATATTAAGGTTTCGTAAATTTTCTCATACATATCCACGTTCAATATCTTCCAGCGTCGTATAGATGTATTAGTCTCAAAGTGGAATACATCGCTAAAATACTTCAGTATCCTTCTCCATAGCTTCCTAAAGAATTCAAAATCGCAAACAAAAATCTACGGTATTAATTTCCCAGATTTAACCCATAAGTATGACTATAATTCTGGACCCCAGAGCCGAAGTGTATTAAGTCACACGTTTCAAACTTCAGAGGAGAGAGTAAATCAAAGGTGCAAAGCCTTATAACTTTGGAACTATTTGATAATAATTCCAAACAATAATCGTTACCTTCGAACTATTGAATAGGCTTAAGACAAGTCTCCATATGTAGAAATCGTGAAAATTGCAATAAGTCCCCTATGTGATACACTATATTGTTAACACTACTTGGCTCGGAACAAGATATCGACTTAGTATCATTTCTACACTATTCTATTAAAAACTGAACGACTTAGAACGGAATAATGTTAAAATGTAATTAAAAAAAAATCAACTTAATACACTTCGGTTCTACGGTCCAGTAGAATTCAGAAACTTCGTTCTATATTCATAGAATCCAGTCAATATTAGAGTCCAGTCAATATTGTATCAGGATGAATTTCGAAAAATGCATTTCCATCATTCTGTAGCCTACATAATTTCCACAAAAAAAAAGGAAAGCATTCCCGCTGAATTTCTTGGGCGAATTAAATTAAAATACAACACCGAAAAGGCGCGGGTGTACGGAAGGGGAAACAAAAAGAAGCGATTGACCGTATGCAATGTTTCGAGAGAATTAAACGCTATCGTTTCCCGATTCACCATGAAACGGCCCCGCCCCGGTGCATACATACGCCCGGTGCACGACAGAACCGAGATCTTTATTGCGTTTCGAAGTACTGGGACGGGCAAACAAAGCGGTAATCTGTCGCGCAGGTTGTTCCGCCGACGCGGCACGAAATTGCATTCCGTAGTAAACGGGCGAAAATGGCGAAGGCCCAGCCGGGCCGAGCCCTGTGTTCCCCGTGTACACTGTAAACATTCGTGTCCAGCTACACGGCCTCCCCCAACCAGGGGTAACTGGAAAGAGAAAGTTATACCGGCGAGGGATGCTGATATTCTTTTTTTTATTATTGCAATACCTTGACCGTGGACAGAGCAGCTTTTAAACTTTCGGTGGTAATTACACGACGAACTTTGATGCCCGCTAATAAACGGTCGACAATATTTTTTTGTGCTTCAACGGCAGACATACTGCAAGATTATTGCGGACAGAAGTGTTTGATTCTTTGTAGGTAGACAGGACCGTTGCTGAAAAAGTGTCAGAAGTCAAAAACAATGGGGTTTTACAGTAGAGCGAAGAGAAATTGATTCATTGCGTAGTACATTTCATGTATTGAACAATGTAACACTAGCGGCATCTCGCTTGAAGTATTGGACGTCAATTTAGATATGACATTTTTCTGGGTGAATGGATCTACGCGTTAGAAGATATTGTACGGAATAAAAGGAAAATTGAAAATTCTTGATTTGTGACACTTTTCCCGGAGGAGGGTGTCATATGTCTGAGGTAGTTCAGAAATTGTGGAAGTCGAAATTCTTCTCAAAGACACCGAAAAGGAAATCAGGAAAGTTTCCATGGACCCTCTGTGAACCTGGCGACAATCTGTGACGTTCCGATGATCACTCAGGATCGCTACAGATCAAAGATCTTTCAGGAAAGCTAAAAGCTACCTAAGGACTGCAGGAATCTCTAACATCCCAGCATTGACTATGATATGTTACATCATTCTATACGCAAATACGATTTGTATCACTTCAATATGGTTACGATAGTTGTTTAGATTCGATTTCGAAATAATGCCAGCTAATTACCCTGTGTATTTTTGTTTTTCAGTGCTCGGTTGTCCAGGTTTCACCGCGCAGAAACTCGTAATATTCTTCTTATCTGTACACAGAACGGCTTCCGTAGACCAGCGGCGTAATTTGAAGCGTGAAATTGAGGGTAATCTTATTACGCGAAAATATCCATTTTAATTTCGGAGATAACATCCGAAATCGTTCGTAAAATTTACCTTCGTAAATTCCGTTCCTTATATCGATTCCGAGACACGCGTAATAAAGAATCCCTTTTTCGGAATGAGACTACCAAGACGAAGACCAATGTCGGGGAGCTCGTTGGATGTATTCGATAAAATTTCAATTGTTCCGAGCCGGTCTCCGCGGCACGTCGTGGAACGTCGACACTTATACTTTATTATCGGGAGACATTAACGAGCGCCGCTGAAGTTCCGCCGATTGGATTAAGCGTCTAAAGGACCTGGTCTGGCTCTGCATTTTAGTTCGACATTAACGATAAAAGAAAGCTTTACGACCTCGCCGTTCGGGGGGTGGCGAACATCGTTCTCGAGCGCCAGTAATTAAGATAGAATCTTTCGGCAAGTGATCGGTGGATTTTTCGTTAATCGACCGTAGTCCTCGCCCTTAAGTCCTCCCCATCGGCATTAAAATTCACAGCGTCGGGAGTTCAGTTCCCGCATCTTCTGTAAGCGATTAGGCGCGAATGGTATTTAAATTGGAATTATTTAAATCGTGGACAAACGACGTAGGGGGTGTCGAGTACGAGAAATGGAACGTTTTTTAACGCGTCGGATCGCGATAATGTGTGCAAATCATGTTCGAGAAAAGAATCGAGCTTCTGCAAAATAATGATCTTTTCGCGGGAAATATGTATATCTTGAATGTACCGTGAATGAATTATCGCACGAAAATATACCTCGTGTTTTTACTGGTCACAGAATGAACCCAACAAAGAACTGAAAGAAGCTGGCAGTGCCGAGGACAGAATATCGAACTGCACACTTCCTCCGGCATTCCCTATTGTTCCATTCCTGGTAACCCGCCTCCTTTATTTTTCGTGCTCGTCGATGCTGTTGACGGTAGTATATATTTTTCGTTGTTTAGAAAACGATGGAACATTTTTCACGGTTCGTTTCGTTCTGTATGAAGAATGAAACCCGAGCCATTGGTACATTCTTTTTTCTGCCGTATTGTCAGTTCATTTCAATATAAAACGTCATAAATTGTGGACGCTTGGGGATGGCGTGTATTTTTGTGTGGAAAAGTAATATGGAAGCGTTGAGAAGGGCCTTCGCTCTTACATCCTTGGATCGTCTTTAGTTTTTCTTTTCTCACGTCAATACACCTCGACAATGACAAATTTACAGATGTTGCGCGGGGATCGATCGATCCTCGATATAAAACTACATTTAACGAGAACAGTGAAGCCCTTTGCCTACACGAAAGAAAATTACTTGCGAAACTTGTCATCAATCTTGCGTCAGTGCGTTCAATGGGGTTCGTTTACGGAACTTGTCTTCTAGAATTGTCCATTCTTAGCACGTTATTCAAATAAATCCAGTCAATCACAAATCACGCCTTGAAGGCTTCAAGGGAACAGAGTTCAATTCTTCACAGGTTGCATGATCGTGCACACGGAGTCGAATTATGAAAATAAGCATAGACAAAGGGTCAAGTATCGCGAGGAATAAAATAACGAAAATGTCGCTGAGCTTGAAACACACACACACACACACACACACATACAGAGGAAAGGGAATTAACGAGCGTGACGAGAACTGTGCACGGCTTGTACGTGCCGTCTAGAAAAAATTCGACGTCCTTGTAACGAGAGTTTTACGTTCCGTTTCATAACCGCACTTCTCCATAATCGTAAAGAAAGCCCGTGGCATCGGGACAGATCCGTGGGCTCGCTCGACTGATACCGAGTGACGAGCTAACGATGACACTGGATCTGCGTTTTATTGAGCATGGAACGCGAAACCCATCCCCCTTTGCTGTTTCGCTGACCGTGTCTCTCTCTCTCTCACCGGCCGTAAATTTCCGTTTGCGAGAAGAAGCTCGTAAATTTTTGTTTTCCCGGCTGAAACGTTATTGGTGGTTCGTTCGACGATTACCCTTTACGACTTCTTCCGTCTTTTTGGAATTACCATTACCATCGATCAAAGAAACGTGGGTTTTACAGAAGAATTTCACGCGAAATGATGGATGAATGAAAATGTCATAGACAATTTCAGTTCAGTTTTACATTTTATAAAGAAACCGATGATACCTCCTTGTAAAGTGAATCGTTTTACAGAGTCAAATCATCCTTTACCGCTCCAAAAGTGTGAGGTAGAATACAAAACATTCGAATGTTCTCATAAATCAGGGTCTACGCGTGTGTGGTCTAGTCAGAGGCACGTAATAGTGTAAAGGTAACGATGAAGAGGAAGGGTTGGTTAACAAACGAGGAACGGGATAACCGGCGACGCGGTTGACCAGAAAAGTAGGATTATCCGGTTCCCGTACCTCAAACCGAACAATCGAGCCGTACGGTACGGTCAACCAACTGTGCGGCCCCGCCGTGTCCAAACAGAGTCCATCGTTTGCCATTTCCCTTTAGTCGAGCAGCCGCGTCGCACAGTGGTCCAGAATCACAGTTTAGTAACCCCAAAGATGAAAAACATATTTCTTCTACCATGCAAAGAACTCACATCGACTTATTATTAACCTCGGAAGATCTGTTTCGTTCATCGTTGTCCTCCTCAGACCCTTTCGTAGATCAATCTTCGATCAAAAATACAATACAAAAATTCAGACTTTCATAATGATCTTGATAATATTATCAGGGAATAATAACGTCATCGAAGGGAATCCCAAAAATTGATAAAAATTCGTTCACGTATCTAGTTTTATTGGAATAAAATCCGAAATTAGTAACATTTTTCATTGCCTGAGCTAAATAAGCGTATAAGCTGCTAAATTCTGATTCTGGACCACAGTTACGTCGGGGGAAAATCACGCGACCTGTAAGGTCAGTCCATTCGAAATCATTCCCCGTGCATCGCGATCCCGATGAATTGTACGATCCCCTTGTTTTTCTCTCTTATCAGCGTGTGTTCTTCCCATTTGTTTCTACGACACGTATACGCTTGCGTGAACCTGTGTGTGGATCGTAAAACTTCATGAGATAGAGGCTTTTGAACAATGTTTCTCGGGCGGTCGCAAATCGAAAATGGAAAGGGAGTGGGGATGGAACGATGGACGGGGAGAAGGAAAAAAAATAAAAAAACTGTGGTGCGTTCCGTAACGGTGCGTAAAAATCGGGAGAGTAAACCGGAAGGAATGTGTGTATGTGTGCGTGTGTGACGATAAAATTATATGGATGCATCGCCCCCCTCCCCCTCGGTAACGAAGTGTAAGAAACACATTATTTTGTTTACGGTCGCGAAGTGTTTTTCTCGTTCCTTCCTACGAAGGAGCCCAATGGAAGAAATCTCAGGTTTACGCCAATATTTTTACAATCGGTCAAAGCGAAACGAGCAACACGAACTGAAATGTAGTTAATATGGGACGTTAAAAAATGAATTCGCCAGGGGTAAAGGGGTGGGGACAAATTGGTCATGAAACAGTATTTTAACGGCGATGGATTCGACAGTTTATTCTGGAATAACGCGTTTCTTTTTTTTTTTTTTCGTCGACCGCAATATATAATAACCGAACACGTTCCCGTGGAAGTGTATGGCGAATTCATCACGACGAGCTGGGAACACGACGGCAGCCCATTTTCGTCGAGTCAGCAATGGATTATTTCTACCGACCAATCGGAAATGGACATATAATTCATTGGCTCGAGCATAATTCTGCCTCGACGTTCGACCGTTCGTCGAACGGCTTTTTTTATCTAGACTGATTTAAAGCCTCCGAAGACCGCTGCTGCTACGTATGGAAAGTTCTTTTCGATTGTTTTCAGCTTTAATCCTTCATCGGGAAATAATCGTTGTCGATTGGAAAGTACCCGATTCCCATCTCGGCGTATAACTGAAATTTATAATGTATCGGCTTTCCGGTTCAACGTCGATAACGGCCCGTGTCGCAGTCTGTCTACATATTGGATTATTCTACTTCGTTGTTACATTCTCTGGCTTTCTCACGTGTGGAGCTTCCTGACGGATTTATTTTAGGAGTAACGGAAAAAGCACATTTTTAAATGGAAGATTATAGGTCTAATATGGTTATACTTAAATACAGGGTGGTTCACTTTATTGTACAAAATGGTTTACGTCTTGAATATACGTATTAGTGATTCAGTCATTCCAATTGATAAAAATCATTCAGGCTACTTTCAGTCTAATTGGCATCGTAGTTACGAGTAATCCTACATATCAACGAGCGTTACAAAAAGTAGAATGTTTCATTTGTCTAACGAAGACTAGCACTTCCGACTTTCTGACCACGAAAAGTAGCACGTTTCGATTTTGGTTTCGAAAAGTACCATGATTTCATTTATGACGACAGAGAATAGCATGTTATATTTTTTCGCTCCGAAAACTAGCACGGTTCGGTAGTCCATCGCGAAAAGTAGCACGTTCGACTACTAGCTGCGAAAAACATCACATTAAATAGGTTGCGTAGCATCTATTTCAGCTGTTCGTAAACTGAACTGTACTAGCTTCCGTAGAACACATGAAACATGCTACTTTTCATCGCAGGGTTCGAAATACGCTATTGTTCGTGGCAAACTGTGAAACGTACTCGCTATTGTGGCGAATGTCAAACATACTAGATATCGGTGAAAACGATAGAACGTGCTTCTTTTCGTGATAAATTGAAATGTGCTAGTCTTCGTAAGACAAATGAAACGTGCTTGTTTTCGTAGCGCAGGTCGATATAATCATCAAAGGAAACTTAAGTAAAATCGTGTATTGAATAAAGTAAATGTATCTTTGGAAGAACGGAATCCGCACTTACGTTTACTAAATTTCATGCAACACCCCTAATTTCCGTGTCTAATTCAGTGAGCTACGCGGGGATGCAATAACCTCGAAGATGTTACAGCTCCCGTGGCACATCGAGCTCGCGTCGTAGCATAAATTTCGTCGCGGCATTAAATACCACCCTCGAAGCCCGGGTACAAAGTTGCCGACTAGATCTGAGACCGTGTCATCCCCTGGATGCGCCCTACACTGGTCGTAACAAATAAGGACTCCGTGTAGGAGGATCTCGCAGCATCCTGGAATTCTGTCTTATCTCGTAAAGCCAGTCTTACACGAAATCCCATAGACGGCAGAATATTCGCGGGCGTCGTACGTCTGTCGATACATTAAAAGAAACCTCCTCGTTCTACATATAGACCCTTCTGCGAGGTCATTAATCACTGCCGAACATCTGCGATTTCTTTTTCTATGCAATGGAATTGTATTAGGAAAACATGAAAATATTTTCTTCGAGCAACTTCATCAGAATAACACACAAGGATTATTTACAAACTACAGTAAATCCTCGATGAATGTTCAAAGGCTCCTTGGCACTAACCAGGAGAGGACACTCAGGTGTAATACTGAGTTTTTAATGAGGTTTAGGGTACTGATAGAGCTTGGAATTCCGAAGCCGATGATATTTGTTTCAGACGGATATGGCCATTAGTTTATGAAATATTTAATATTCAGTGCCGAAAACCCTTCGAACACTCATAGAGGATTTGCTGTATTTTGAATCCTTCGAAGATCAGCAACAACGTTTGGGGACATTCTCAATAAACCATAGAGTTCCCGAAACTTCACTCCGGTTAAACGTCAGCCAGCGATTTAACTAGAATTGTAAAGCAATTCGAACAACAACTTGCTCTATGGAACTGAACTGTTCCAATTGTACTGCAGGTAGATTGTAGTGACAACTTTAATGGGTTCGGAAATGTGGTTAACATGAAGTACTCCTTATAAATAGGGTTTGTTTGTCGGTTCCTTAAATTAAGATGTGTTCCTGAGGAAACTAGTCGTTTAATGTTGTCTTGTGATTTTTCCTGAATTGAAAGTTTCATTAAACTAGCACCGTATCGAGTGCGTAATATTCCGTATGAGTTTTTTTCCGATTAGTTATACCAATGTGAGTCTACTGGAAACAACCCTGTATGAGTCGATTTAATACTCAGGCCCTTTGGTGGCTCGTCCGTTGTCGATCTAATCCCCTTAGCTGTTAAATTGTGGTCTTGAAACTTAGTAGAGTACCTCATAAGTTTAGCTACCTTGGGAAACGCATATCCTCTCTCATCCTTTAGTGAATTTCATCCTTTCTCCTTTGCTTCGTATTCTGTCCTCCAGGCGTAGTCATCGTTCATTTTATTACCGATAAATCTTGACCATTTTTCAGAACGACCGTCCTCCTTCCACATTACCTGATTTCTCCATTATACAAATTTCTGTGGGTAAAACATCTTCACGGATATCTTAAAAATTGCTCATATCTCTAAAACGTAATTATTCGTATGGAATCGTATACGTGTCATCGAACGTATTAAATATTCAATTACAGAATTTGCCGATTAGATGTATTCGTTAGCGGAACCATATAAGCTTACAAGCTCGAAATTAAAACAATTGAATCGTTCGAATGCTGAAGGGCAGCGAATAAAATGCAAAAAGAAGGAAGTCGTTAGGGAGTAAGTGCTTTTTTATATCTTCCTACGATGACATTCCGTATCCGCTCCCTTTACGTCAAGCCATTATATGTTCCATAAAGAAGAAGGGAAGTCGTACCTTCGATAATGAAAAATGAAATCCACTCTTTGCCCATTTTTTATAGCTGCAGAAGAGTATAGAACTCTTCTAATTTTATATTCCCAGGATTTTCCGACCCTTAAAAAATTCAGTCGTTCCGAGAAAGCTCGTTCGGACTGATCCCATCGAATTGGAACGATTTAATCAGGCTAAAATCGGCGGAAGTAATAAAATTCGTCGCGTTTGTACCCGCGGCGAGACACGTAAAGCACAATGTAAACAAGATCTTTGCAATTAAAGTAAAGTACTCCGAGGACAAAGTTGATCCCGAACGAGAAAAGTTCCGTCGAGCGTTGGCGATTCAGGTATCATTCCCGTGGCTGTCGAAAGTTACGAATATACCAATTTGCTCGGACGGAAACTTCGCAATTAAGTTCAGCCCAGAAAGGATCGTCTTCGAAACCTATCTGCTGATAGTACAATGATTAAAAACACATCCGAAGAAAACCATTTAACGTCGCCCGTTTCTTTCTCGTGTCTTCGATACTTTGCACAGTTTCACAATAAATCCAACCTTCCTACTTTTATTCTTTGCACAAGGTAACATCGTTTTTATAAACCGACAGGTACGAGTACATGAACCGGTAAAACAGAAAATCGATGTTTCATTAAACGTTCTTATCCATAACTTCTGCAAACAATAATACTATGGCTTCAACGTATCAGTTTTCTACCTCAGTATAGTCTGCCAGCACACACAATTAGATTTATTGCCTGACTTTTATGCAATCACTTCATTAAACAATTAAATCTCCTGTTATCAACCTACACAGGTCCCAGAACGTTTCTTTTCCCCTTCTATTTTTCATTTGGAACAAATCCCATTTTAAATTTACGAACGAAAGATTAAATACAAACTTTTTATTGTTAAAAAATAAAACTATAAGACAGTAGGGATTCGTTGAGTACTCTCTAGAAATATATCAAATTTATTCTGCAATATTCTACGTAACTTTCAAGAGCGAAAAGCGTAGGAAGATATTTTAAATGTCAACCCTGTTACCACTTTATTAATGAAAAATAGAGGATTATTCGTTAGTAAAGGTAATATATGCAGTACATTAAAATGTATAAATATGGAATAAATTTAAAATAAGTTTACTTTATGTTTCCGGAAGCTTATTAATAACCGTCGTGTACTTCGTTATTAGAGGGATTCTGTCTGTCCTATCGTAAGATGTCCCATAAAGATACGAACATGTTTATACGACGTCTGTTTTTCCTCGGCGACGTGAAATTGATATCGGTATTATCCGACTGCGGCATCGAATCCGCTCGAGGCACTGCTTCCGTCTCGAAATGGGATTTTGATAGTGACTGGTCGTGAGGTATCAACCCTCATCATAGGAATAATTTCCTCGTCGTATCTGTATCGCGTTCGATATACCTTGCACGTTAGGGTGCGATACGTTATCGTCAGCTTCCATGCCATGTGCTTCGCTATCTCTGTCATCTTCCTTCTTAATACCAAGACACAACATCTAAAGAGTAATTCTGTCTATTAATTACAGAAATATAAAATTAATTTCTTGAGATTCCACATATAGGTAATTCGTATTATTTCCTCTGTTAGTTGTTTCAGACAGCAGACTGATCCTTGAAGATGTGCTGTAATTCTATCTTGTGATTTCACTGTTGCTGTCTTTAAGTTCCATCAGTTTCAATATAGCTTCTTATTATTACATAGGATTCTAATCCTGATGAAATATTTTACGGTCTCAAGCCATCAGCCGTTTGAAACAAAAATAATTACAAGAAGTTTAATAATGTGTCATTTTGTTTGCATAAAATTTCCCACGCGTATTCATACGTGTGGCATAACGAATGCTGCGTTGGATCAACTGGCAACTCACGGTCACAAAGCACAATGTGCTCCATGACGCCTATATTGCCGCCATAAATCTAACAAGGCGGTTGAACATTAACCGAGCGGCCGCCACCTACACTTCCGACAGTGGTCCACCTCCAGGTTCGATAAAATAGCTGTCTACACAGTTTGCGATATTATTTACACCGATTTAATGAATCGTAACAGAATTACGAGCTTCCGGGCGAAATCGTGCGTTTCTCTGAAAAAAAGGGGCTGGTACCCACAATTACGAGATAATTCAAGTGACAATGCGTCATAAAATTGTTAAGTTCGCATTATTCTTTTCTATTAACCCATAGACTTTTTCCCACATTATACTAATTTTGGTGTATTATCTTCGTGGTGTTATGGTAACTTTCGATACAGGATTTATTACATATATTTCAAAAAATGATTTCTGTCCCCAGCGATTCAGATCTGTGAAATAAAACAATACCGCAGCTGCATTCGATCGAAATTTATCCGTCGACAACGTTATCGTCCATTTTTCTTGGTTTTTTTCATGGAAGCAATCACGCGAATGGTCATAGACGAAATATCCGGTTATAAATCTCGTCGATGCAGGGATGAGGATGGTAGAGTGGAAAATTGGACGGTGATGTGGTCAGTTCACAGGTGGATTCCGCGCTGGTCCTTTCTCCCATTGCAAATAAAGCACGTTGCCGGACATTTCGCATGAACGTCCCGTAAATATTTTTTCCGAAAAATACGTCGAATCGTACAGTTCTCTGTAAAACGCTTTGTATTATAGTAAAAAAAAAAACGGTTCCGCGCTTTCCCGAAGATTTTTTCCTCTCCTTTACGTGTTTCACGATAAAAACACAAGGTGGACACTCGAACACAAGCATAATCATACATTCTTTTAGGTATACGTAATGAACGAGAACTCTGTTTTAACTGGAAAGTAGGGAAGCTTGTTCTTCGGATGAATTTTTAATACTTCCATTTCGCCCTTTGTCGCGCGTTGCACTTCGAGCTCATATTGTTTTCTTTTGTTGCAGAGTCACGACAGCTGGCAAGGACACGACGGCGACCAGGTGAGCATTCACAGCTTACGTTTGCTGACACCGCTTTGCTTTCCGTTCTAAGCATGTCTCCTTTATTCTTTCCTCTTTTTATTTCTGACGTCATGCGCTTCAATTATAGCACCGTGTCTCGCTGTGGGTATTCAGTTCTTAGATCGCCTGATTCCGATCTCGTCTCGATAAACCACCCAATTAGCATTACCGACCAATGAATAAATTCTAACAGCTTCGTATAGTATCTAATAGTTCCT
Organism: Dufourea novaeangliae; assembly: GCF_001272555.1. Lineage (NCBI taxonomy): Eukaryota > Metazoa > Arthropoda > Insecta > Hymenoptera > Halictidae > Dufourea > Dufourea novaeangliae. The sequence continues at coordinate 381,799 of NW_015373901.1, read as the reverse complement.
CGTGTTACAAGCTTTATCAATGATTGATTCATTATTTTTTTAAATTCCGCATTTATTCCCAATAGAATAAGAAACACATGATCTTTTAATAGTCATCATTGTAGTCCAATATCCCACGCTATTTTTACGAAGCATAGAAATGTTTATTCAATTGCATCTCGTCAAGAAATTAATGGATCACTCACTGATACATCTAACGCTTAACAGAATTTTGTAGTTTGAAATCGTCTGATGCATGCGTGTGTGTGTATAGTGTACACCTGAATTACCAGTGGAATTACGTGAATATTGGTTCTGCTCCCAGAAGCCATTTATCGATGGTTCGAGAAACCTATTTAGCCGATCCAAAATACGAAAATGTATTTTCCTACGAAGATCGTGCGTACTATATCACGCTGCGTTCCCGCCGGTATTGGCAGAGGTTACACAGAGACGATCAAACGAGAGAAACGCGGCGGCCGGGGGCAGTGGTAGCGAAAGAGTGTTGCGGGGGCGCGAGAGCAATTTGGACGACAGTGATGCATGCGATTCGAGTTCTTACCGTCTGGTTACGCGGTTGCAACTCGCACGGTATCTCTTCGTTATTAAGGGCGTGCGGTTTAATGACGCGATCTTCTCCCAACGACCGGGGCATCAAGGTTGCAACGTTCCTCGTTAAGTACTAGCGATTAGTCGGTGGTGCTGCGCCAGCGCCTTGCGAAAATATTTACCAGACCGCGAAATCTCTCTTGTAATGCCCCCTGTGCATTAATCGATGCGCCCCCGGGCACTGTCAGAGTTCACGGCGCATTTATAATGCATCCATATTTTTGTTTCGTACAGTGGCGATGAGACATCTTCTGAACCGAATGGGTTCATCGTGTGCGTTAAAATGATGCGATAATACCGATCAGTGTACAGGATTGTATAACAGTAATACCACGAATATATCGCAGCATTGTCACAAAAGCGATACAACGCAAGAATATTAACACTAGAACTACCAAGCAAGTCAAAATGACTTGTCAATACACTTTTACAACGACGATTAAAATGTTATGACAATACATTTTCTCAGATCTTTTGCACCTTTTATTACGATATGAAAGTGAAGAAATTAGTTTATCTTTAAATTTCTAAATTTTCACAAATTTTTCACGTTTATCCACCGATCGAAGGAAATATGCGTTTATCGTCGGTAGTTCTAGTGTCAATTTCATAAAAAATTCGGAAGACTGTCACAGATCATAGTCTCACTCTGAACGGTAAGAGCGACATAGCTGCTCTCTGTCAGGTAACTTATGAGGCTAACAGATTACACTTGTGATGATTGGTCGAACATAGTGTCTGCAATTTTCTTGTAGTAATCACTATGAAGACCCCGTTTCTTGAGTCGTGTCACCTTTTGTAGCAAGGGTGCGATATGTCCATAGGGAAAAAGAATGTTCTTACTATTATAGTATTTCGTCATCGTCAGTGATTAACGTAGTTTTCATCGACAAACACTTTGATTCATCTTATCATCAATTATCTCAGTAAAAATATAGTTCAAACACTGACTCTTTCGTCGTATGCATTCCTGAAATATTTGCAATGTGGAATTGAAAAATATATGAGAAGCAAAAGGTTTTTAGGCTTACATTTAATAGAACTTTCATACTTGGCCTCAAGATATAAAATAGACTTGTGAACTTTTTGACGCTACTTTTAGATCACCTGGTGCTTCAATGGAGAAGTTGTAATGATCCTCATAAGAAGTGGCGAACGAAACGTGAAGCTACGCTCGTTAAATCGTCAAATTGGAATTGTCCCGGGGTATGTCGACAGTTCGATAAGTCGTGAGGCACATAATTTGCTACCTGGGAATCGACTTTTTCAAAGGGGGTAGTAGACAGGGAGCCCGTAAAAATTCCTGGGAATAGGCAAAAATACAGGAACATTTCCGCGAGACGAAGCGTCGCTTGGTAATTCAGGCCGCTTGTGGAACGCTTTTTACGAGGAAAGAAAGACGGTGGAGGCACTTAACAATGAAGGCTGGTTGAATGAGATTTAGTGTACCGTCTAATCGGGTTTACTCTCGCCTTAGGGCTCTGTCCCCCGCTGATACGCCAATACAGGCTCCGACTACAAGAGTGGAAGGAATGAACGGGGCGATGGTGTGGGGTAAAGAGTAAAAGGACGGAAACTGAGGAAAACTGCGGAACCAAGTGGTTACGGAACGCGCGCCGTGAATTTAAAAAGATTCGTTAAACCTTGATACCGCTATAGACTCCCTATCCCGTGGAACTCTTTGTTAAGAAGTTCGACTACTCCCCCATTTTAGTAATGCCCCGGTCGGGATTTATCTCGGTAAGAAGATTTGCGCACCGGTGTCGTTACGTCGAAGTGAACAAGCGACTAATCGATCTTATCAGTCGGATCGGTGATGCTTGAATAATAAATCGCTCGTAAACAATCATTTGATGTACTAGTGAGTAGGCCACTGTTGCTTCTAATTATGAGACGATACATTTTAAATTAAAAGTATCTGCAGGATTGTTCAGTGGGTAAAATTGGTCTTACAAAAAATTTGGTTGAAGAATGATTATGAATATAAGTGAAAATGCCCTTATAGATTCTTGACTTCCATAGAAATAAATATTGATTTCGTCAAGAAATAGTTGATGACTTATTGGTGCACTGATGATTTTATGTGACGAAAATCGAAAGTTGATTTAATAAAGATTTCTATTTATTGTTAGAAGCAACGATATCGTCCCAAGAATTTCAATATTCAAAATCTTCGTATCGTTCGAGAGCGTTTCGAAGAGTCGAGATTCGGTCGATGGTTCTCGCCATAGACACTCGAACGAACTATGTATACCGTTTCTCTATTGTGTCCTCCCTGGAGAGGTTCTGTTTCATCTTCCGTCTTCTTGTTTCGAATATCCACAATACGTCACCCACTACGCCGTCTCCTCCTGACGGTTTTTGTTCTCTTTGTAACGACACGAGGCGGATCACTCTTCCTCCGGCTTTGTTCACAGCGAACAATTTTGTGCCAAGATTCTTTCCAACCCGTGAAGACTCTCTTCAACCGAATCCTTCAGTCAAGGGTTTTTTTGCGCGTGTGAAACTACACCGTCTCGTTTGTATAAAACTTTCATAAATGCATGTTCCCCAAAATGCACGAATATATCTCTAAAGATATGGAAAAATGTCAACTTTATACGAAACAAAAAGAAACAAACAAAATTTTTCTCGAAATATAAACAGAAAATAAGTTCAGTGTAGAGATTCCGTGTTATTATTTTAATTATTTCCTGTTAATAAAGTCTGCGACATTAAAACAGTTTCAATTGGACAACAAGAATAGATAAAGTAGATGTGTTCAAATTTTACGAAACATTATACAGGATGTCCCAAAATAGTTGTAAGTCCTTGAAACGGGTGATTCCTGCGGTGATTTGAAACAACTTCTTCGCTAAAGAAATCACCCCAGGAAACACCTCTTTCAAGGACTTCTAACTATACCATTCTTACTATACCATTTATAAAAACTGACTACATTCTCTAGAAGCTTTTCCAAAGAAAGGGGGGAAGTCATTACGTCACACTAATATTTTCCTGTTGTCTCCTTTCTTGTTTCGGCGGTGGTCTTTTGGGAAATCTTGTCACGTGGATCTCCAATAATTTCCTTGTCCAACGGAGGAAAGGAGGTCCGCTAAAGGCACGGCCGTTGGTGAAATACTGGCGTCGAACAAAATCTCGCCGCGATTTGCGGACGTGAGCTCTCGCGGGAATTGTACACGCGCGTGCAGATCGGATTGCCGCGCCCGGGCTTCGGCGAATTCGGATGAAATCGCCTTGGCGAAGATTTATGCGATGCACCGTGGACAAATCTGAACGCGTTGTCCGAGACGTCAACTGTTTCCGTAATAACGTACGAAGGAAATACGCGATACACGAGGTACCATTGTTCGAGAAGTCGAATAAGAAATTTTTTGGCTTCAGAAACTCCAAAGAACGTACGCTTTCGTGTTATATGGAATGAGAAAACAAGATTCCGTATATTAATTAAGTTGATAAGAAGCTGGCGTCTCTTCTTGTAGCATTCCAGTTCGTTCCACCAAGGAGGAACTTTCTTCGTACAATTCTCCTTCTCCGTCTCCGTGTAAATGTTTACGAAGAATTTTACTCAACGAAGAGTGCTTCAAACATCAGAGCACCCTCCGCGAGAGTGAATTTAATTGCCAAATAGTCTCGGGGAAACGAAACGTTTGCCGAACGATCACCGAGGCGGTTCCGTTCACCGTCGTAATAAGGTTTGCCGTTCGTCAGGCGCCAAGGTATTTTTATTCCATCGGTGTATAATGTATATGTATATATTTTTATTTCTCACTTTGTTATCTACGAACCGTTGTCTCTGTTTCACTTTTTTTTCGATGGTTAAACACGTTTAATCTTAACAGCGTGGTGTATCCCCTGGGAACAAAACTATAGTTTCGGGGCTTTAAAGGGTTCGCTTTTAAATACATTTTCATTGCGGGCTTTCTTGTTGTTCAAAGGGGACACTTGGTCCGTTTTGAAGGTATTAAAAACCTCGAAAACCCCTTCACCCGCAATGTTTCGTAGTAACTAACACGGGAAGCAGGGCTTGGTGCCAATTACCTTAACTCACCCCTCCACCACCTACCACACACCCTTCCGGCTTTATCACCGCTTTCTTTCCCTCTCGTTCTCTCTGCCTATCCTCCACTCGTACACGCATTTCGCTCTACACTTGTCTCTTTTCTCCTTCTCTCAGTCTCGTTTTTTTTTACCTTCCTCGATGAGCATTCGCGACTCTCGCCGCAAATGAGCCACTCCAGTTATGAGAGATTAGCCTAGGGTGTTCGGCACATAACTTCCTGTCCTTTTCTCTGTGTGTGTTTTTTTTTCTCTCATTACTAGGGTCGTGCGGAAGGCAGTGGGACCGCTGAGATTCAGCCGCGGAGAAACGAATTCTGAAAAATCCGAGAAAAGAAAAATGGAACAAGCTCATGACGTTCGGTCCTCCGACACGCACTAATTAAGCTCCAGCATCCTCTCTGGCATTCAGCTCGGGTGTCCCGTTGTGTTCGATGCAATAAACCACGATACCAATTGTTTTTGCGTTGCTATTATTTTTTTTCCGCCCACACATTTCCCTCGCCCTTTTCCTTTATCCGCGGTATAACAAGCTCGAAGCGACAACGTTTCCGTAATTACGGAATTAATTAACGTACAATCATCGTTGCTGTTACAATCGTTCAGATCTAAAATGCAATTGTACATTTTTATACGCTATGAACATTGTATACAAAGAATAAATAAAAACTATACACAGTATGAATGTCACAAATGTATGTATACTTTCAATATATTTTGACAAATGGCACTGCGAATATTAAACTCAGGTCGTTGTGTTTCATGTTCAGCGAGAAAGATGTATATATATATGCTCTCGAGGATGTGAGCAGCAAGTGGTTTATCGACAGAGTTTGTAGTGCCAGAGACTACAATACATAGGTGTCACTCATAGTTCCAATCCCTGTCTCAGCCCCGGAACAATTAATTAGATTCGGCTCTCGATCCTGTCGTGGCCGTTCCCCACGATTCGACACGATACACGCCTCAAACAAATAACGACGGGAACTCGATCTCACACAAAAACACATTTACCTTCCACATTTTTCAAGTCACCGATACGCCGATCGTTCGAGTACCCGAATCAAATTTTTTCTATCCATTGAAACCCGACCGAATCGAATCAATTCCATTGGATCATTCGTAGGTGGGGAGAGAGGAAGAAAACACGGAAAAGCACCCTCGTGATTGACCAAACAATTTTCGGCTGGCCAATTTTCGGGATATTGTAGGTACTAGCCGATTTCGTACAATTTCCGACTCGGATGGGGAAATTCGCCCGGAAATCGGCTCAAAGACCCGCACAAAGGAGCGTTACGCAAACGTTAGGCGGGCTTCGATGCATCGTACGCGATTTCGGCAAGGCACCCTCCCCACCCCCGTATCGCTCCCGAAGGCGGGGAAGCACGTTAGAGAAATGCAAATTGCCCTACAGCCAGACAGCATTAAACGTTGCCATTGTTCCGAGACGTATACTCTCGGTCGATGGCACGGTTGCATACGGTAACACGCAAAATGCGCCCGCCCAGCGAAATTGCCTCTTCCCTGGAAATTCTAAAGGTTTTGTTTAAGTTTCCAGGTCATATGGCTCGAAGCGTCAGGAAGAAAAGGAAGCGGTCGGGGGAGTATGAATGCGCCCGGTTGACCGCTTTCGACCCGTAAGCGTATTTATTTTGCGAGTGCAATCAGAAAGAGTTCAAGGGGTCGTTCTATAGAGAGAGAAAGAGAAAGAAAAAAAGGAGGATACTTCCGCCTTTTTTTGCGCACGCGCGACTATTAAATCGCGCCGGGGAATGGGAAGCGATGAAGCGAGATCATGGCGCAGCCGAATATACACACGCGCTTCATCCTGGCTCCGTTGGATTTGAATGTGACGGTGGAATGAGAACTAGCGTTTTTGTTGCACTCGGAACGTGGTCGTTCAATGTCCCACCCGAATCACGGTTATTTGGCCCCTTTTTTTTGCGCGCGCGTTTGGACCAAGTTCATGAAAAAGGGTCAGAGAAATCCGAGGGGATTCCCCGTTTGACAAGAAACTTTTTTTGTCGAAAAAAGTAACTATTTGACTCGATGCGCGTGTACGTTCAAACAAGAAGCACGTTTTTTTTTTTGGTTTCTTGGGGATTAGATCGAAACGAGTTTCCCCGATTCGCAGGCGCACCACGTGTCCAAAGGCGACTTCGAATCCCGTGGATTTCTTGGCGGCGAGCGGTTGCATTTAAATTCCGTCGGATGCTACGCAAGCGCAACAGCGGTAATAGACATTTTTGCCCGTTACGGAACTCGTTAGGAGGGAAAGGAACGTTTTCGCGAATATAGACGTGTACCGACATTCTTGCTGCCGAAACGGGGCACAAGAAACAATCGGTTTCTCTGCCATTTCGCAATACCGTGTTGTTTCTGGAAGCCTTTAATACTTCAGTGTCCTAATTTCTTCAACGTTTTATAAGGATTGGTTCTATTGTTTCCCATACGGAACTGCTCAAATATTAAAGATCACGCAATGTAATTTATGATACAAAACAGTGTGAATTGTTCATACAATTTTTATTTAAAGGATGTTTATCATTACACTCTCTTTCCAGTTAAATTGTTCATAATACCAAATTGATCAGATAGTGCTTTTAAGTTGAATTATTTCTGGTTCACGTGTAGCACAAGAGATAAATTAATTTAAAAAAGTGGTTGACTCCTAACTTTTGAAATACACTGTACAAACTTCTGTTGATAATCTGTATGATCCGATGCAGTAATTCTGTTTTGAAAATGTTGAAATTCTTACAATTTTCGGTCGAAATACAGTTCATCAAGTTTGTAACCAGTAGAAGGAAATGTTAATGATGTAATATACAGGTAGCTCCCGAAATTCGTGTAAACTGTCTACCATTACGCTTCTGCCCGAAGCGATATCTTCATATCTATCTTGACTTCCCCCAACCGTAAAACAGCGGCACGACCTCGCCGCGATCGGCCTGGCACGAAACTGGCCGCGTTGCTGTAGGAACGAACGTCTTCGACACGGTTAGTATGTTCCCCACCGAGAGTGAGCGAGACATAGAAGTGAGCAAGAGGGGAAAACCGGAGGCAGCGGTAGAGAATGCGAGTACTTTTGTGTTGAGTTGGCCACTTTTTGTTCGAAATAACGGATAAAAAAAATTACGATGTCGTGAACTCTCACGGAAATAATAACTCGCGAGAAATTACGCGACTAGAAGTTTACACGGTTCGAATTATTGTCCCAAGAAACGTACTATTTGCGAATAAAAACTTGTGTGTTGCTGTCAAGTAAAACAATGGAGTTAAATTATGAACAGAGCATAAATGGTATAGAATTATAAATTCATAAATGGCAGCACTGAAATCGATCTTCGATTATACGGTATAAGTGATCCATGGATCAAGAATTTTGTAATTAAATCGTTACCGCTTCGCTTGTTAGATAGATTTACGATATAAAATTTTCCAATTAAGATAAAACCGATTAAAGGAATATTGACTACAAAGAATAGTCCGCTTTATTCAAGCCACGTTATAATCGGAATAAAAGTTTATTTGGATAACGCCCAGCGCTGTTCTCGCGAGGACGATCGTGCAGGTTCGTGCAGATCCGGTGAGGTTCGGCTCGGCACTCTCCGTGCGTGCAGCGACGTTCATGCCGGCGGCCGAGCGATGACGTCAGCAAGCAAAGAGGCCTGTCCACGGCCAGCTCGGTAAAGCGTACGAGAGCTCTTGACGTTTCACCTCTCTGCGTGCACGCTTGAATTACTTTCGGTCGGCTGTTCGATTTCTCTGGCCGATCATTCGATCGGTCTCGCGGCAAAAACGGTGGAGTACTGTCTGGCGGGAAAAACAACCCGTTTGTTCGACGCCGCGCGTTTCTTCTGTGAGTGCAATCGTGACCGAGGAGCGAGAGAGAAAGCAGCAGAGAGGTGGAGGAGGAGGCGTCCGTGGCGACCTAACCTCCCAACCGGTGCGTCGTCGGTGATTTTAATCGGCGGTACAGCAGTGTGCCGTGTAACCGTGTCACGCGAGCCTGTACGAACGATCGCGCGAACCAAGCCGTCTGTGAAACGTCAGAACTTGTGGCACTCGTAGTTTGACAACGTTTGTGATTTTCTAACCTATGCTCGCGCAGCGACCGGTGCGTCCTCGCAATACGAGGCGGTCGCACGGATGAGAACGGGAAGCAGTCGGTACAGCGGTAAATAAAGAGGAGAGAGATGGGAACGAAAGCGGATGCGCGTATATAGGAGTAGTGCAATCTGTTTATGTGGCCAACAAAACTGTCGTGTGCATATCGACGTTCGCACAGGCGACCGTCCTTTGTTTCTTTTCATGTTTCTGCGTGTCGGAACGAGAAAATATCGTGGCCCGATTGGCGGTAGAAATTCGTTCTGGAGTGAGACGGACGAGAGAGGAGCAACCTGTTTCACGGGTGTGTGAGTGCGTCTGTGTCCCCTGTGGAATGCGAGAATCGTGCGTGCAGGGGCGTCCTGATACACGGTGATTTTCAAACCGACGCCGGATAAGAGTGCAGTGTTTTGGTGCAGCCAAATGCGTCTCTCCCTTTTATCGTTTAAATGCACGCCGTGTGAGAATCAGTGATTCCCCCCTTCAAAAGGTAAAGGTGACGTTCACACGCCGAAAACGGAGTAGCGGTGAATTTCTCCACCGCTCCATTTTTTTTGGCGGGCGGCGCGGAAGGAACACGTGGCAGTCAGAAAATTAGAAATGTCATTAAATTTAGGCGTGTATTGTTCTGTGGGTAACGGTACACACGCGTACTTGGCAGTATTCTTCGAAACGAATTAGTCGCGAGCCTACGTAACGTTTCGCGTCGCGTCATTACGTGGTGCGAAGCCGATACGTACATATAAGAAAACACTAAATATAAGAGTATATTTTTATATTTTCTGTAGCATACCTGACGTTTCGTGTTGAGCTTACTCCGACAAATAGAATATTCTCCCTGAAAGATTTTCTCGAGCTGGAGGTTAGTCCGTGGAACATCCGTGGCAAGGTGTACTCATATGTCCACGTGGAAATCGAAGCCTCGCAATCGTGGGTTTCCTTATCCGCGTCGTCATTCGTTGCGGTACGCTGCACAGGAGTACGCTCCGCACGCACTAGAGTGAGACGGACGGACAACCTGTTTACGATATAACCATACCAGCGTCTACACATACACGCGCGTAATCTACGCACATAGAGCGAGGATACGTAATAAGGGAAGCGCGTATAGTTTTCGTGGGAGCCTAGAATCTGTTTTTTCTTGCTACTCACTCGGAAAAATACGTGTACTTGTATCGAGGAGTATCGGAGTCGGACGAGGCTTGTGTGCTACTTTGTACCCCGTACTTTCACTGATCGATCGCCCAGGGCGTATAGTTCACCGGTCGGACTGGAGAGTGCATTCTCTTTACGGAGCATCTACTACCTTTTATTCGTACCTTGATTTTCGGTTTACGCGATAGCGTGATTCTCGCGGCTCGCCTTGGTCTTTCTCCGCATCCTGTCTTTCTCGAACTGCCGGGAATCGATTTCAATCGATTTCAATCGATTTCGAAATAGGTGGCGCTCTGGTAACCGTATCGAACGCTAAGTAAACTACACTCGTTCGGTTTGGTTTGGATCTACACATAAAAGTTTCCCTTTTGCGGTATCAGTTATTACGAGTACGATTTAAAGATTGTGATTTATTATTCTGTGAAGTGATACACGTGGGATTGTAACTCCTAAGGAAGAATAATACAAGAATCAAAAACCTACAAAGGAGGGACACGATAGTAACGTACATACTTCGCTTTATTGAAATTTGTTTGCGTCCTTCACTATATTATTCATGAGTTTCATTGTACACTTATTATTTTTATCAACATCATGTATATTATAACAGTCGATATACCTATATCATAAACTAGTTTCAAAGTGAACGATAGTAATCTTCTGATTTTGCTATAGGCACATAAGTACGGTCAATTAGGATTTCTTACATACAATAACAGATTACAGTAACGAAACAATTACTTTAACCTGTTCTTTTCACTACAACGTTTACTTCTTTCTTACTATCACAAACATTGCATTCAAACTTGTTCACTTATATTTTCCATTCATCGAAACAAAAGTAGTTATCGAACAAAGTTCGGAGTAGATATCAGATTCACGTGTGACTTAACGAGGTCACCAGAAATGGGTATAACACAGAGAGACAGTTATGTGGACAAGTGTTGCTATATCTGTTTTTCGACTATGTAACGCAGGTCGCAGGTATAGCGCCCGTTAAGTGTTTCCGTTTCATTTGCCCGTTTAAAAGGGTTTCGTAAGTTCACGGGATTCACGTGTTGCCGGGGTTCGCGTCTACTTATCGACACAAACGATTACGTATTACATAATGCTCGAGGTAGCGCACATGATTCCCGGTCGAAGAGGAATAATTTCCTGCATTATTTGCCAAGCGATTCGGTTTAACCGAGCTAAGTAGGACGGGTCGCGGTGGTGTCCCTGGCTTTTATCAATTGGGCTGCATTTGCGTGAGATATAAACGCGGCACGGGCCCGTAGGAAATAGGCCGCTGGGGGAGCATAATACGGCTCCCGTGTCACCCATAATCGTAACACAGAATCTATGATGTATTTGTCGCATATAAAATTACCACCAGCCTCAGCAACGGTCTCGTGTTTCCTTTAGATTGAGTTTTCAACCGGCCGCGGTACTTTCACGTTATAACCGTACGTTAAACCCGCGCGAAACCTTTGCCGGTCTAACTACAAAATATTATCGATATAAAATCGTCCTTTGTCGCAACTCGTGCTCGAATATAATATTTTCGAGTCCTGTTTTTTACATTACAATTTAGTTTGTATTAGTGGATATATTTTTATGCGAGGTTTTAAATTGACCTTAACGAATAGTATCATTCTAAAACATAAGAGAAAGAAAGGTTTAGTTAAAATTGTCGGCCACGATTCCTTCCGCGCCATGTCAACGTACTAATCCACAAGAAGATCGGTCCTCAATGTATACATATATGCATGTTTGCCTTTTCTCTCGGTGAAGTGCGGTTCCGTGAGTTTCGTGAGAAAACTATGTGGCTCGGTGGTATCTGAGCGTCCCGATTAATTGGATTAATTTACATCGACCGCCGTACGTGTACGAGGAGAAGACGATGACCACCAGGAGAAAGAAGAAGTCGCAGGACGGGTTCCTGAAGAAGGTGTCGAGTCTGTTCAATCTGGACACGGTGAGTCACTCGCGGGACGACGCGGCCGGGTACCACGAGTACATATCGTGTCCGCTTCTCGCCGATTATTTTATTTTCGAAAGGATTTCTGAGTCGTCACCGGTGGCTATGTGGTCATCGCCTACGGTTCTTCCACGTTCGGTTTGAAAGCGTTTTAGCGTAGGAAGTCGAAAAAAGGTAACTAGAAAGCCCGGTTTGTCCGAGACGCTTTGATGATTAGACCTTTTACGAATTCGCTAATAACGATGGATGAAAAGATACGACCAAAAAAAATAATGTCACTATGACCCTCAAACTTACGTGCAATGAGTGAAAATGTATTTGCGTTCATCCATTTTGTGAAAATAATTTTATGCATTCGTAGATTATGTTGTAAGAACTTCCATTGCCTCGCCCTATTTGAACCCTACTAAATTTTTAAATAATATTGTACATTCTTTATTCTAAATGACATTTTTCTGCACAAAAGACCCTGGGTGTGCAAATATCTTTTTATCCACTGTATCTGTTTGTTGGGGGTGGTATTTCGTTTTATTTGGGGACAGGTGTGTAATCAACACTTCATGCCAAATAATCGTTCATGATAAATCGCTGATTACTTCTTGATAATGCGGCTAGACCACGAGAAAATAAAGGTGATTTTATAAAGTATGTACATATTATGATAATTCGTATCAAAGAAAATAATTCCTAATCTAGTATGTTCGTAATATTATCTCAGAACGTATAGGAGGTTATATTTGAGGTGTTTAATCATTAATGTTAATCAACCTTTTAGCGAGTTGGAAACGGTAACAATAGGAAACATATTTGAGGCATTCTGTAAATAATGTAAAATTTACAAAGCTTCTCAATGAACCGAGCTTAACTTCATAACACTCTGAAGCAGTTCCGCCGCATAACGTAATACGCGTTGTGAGCGTAACAAATACGACATTAATCTTGTACAAGTACCAGCAAAGCCTTCGGATAAAAACAGACCAGTGCCTGTTAACCGTTGAGGAGCAGCGAAACACTGGGAACGCTGTATTAAGTCGAACAATTCGTTCCGCGTAATTCACTTATTCAGGTGTGTATAGATGCTTCCGCGGCGCGGCCGCGTAAAAACCGGAGAAAATTAAACGTTGTACCGACGAGTTTATGGAATAATATCGCATCGTGGCTGGATGAAACGGATTACAAATGCTTCTGTTTTTCTTGTCCGCCGGGAACTCCTGCTCAGCTTTAAATTGTTTCGCAGCGCAAGGTAAATGAGCCGAATTAACGTAAACGACTTAAAAAGGCATTTGCATTCCTCCCGGAGTAGGTCATATTTCTTTCGCAATAGTTGATTTTTCTGTGAATTTAACAATCGATAATATACCACGAAACAATTGGCCTAAATTGTGTGTTCTAGATACTTGTTTCTTCGAAATTGACGTAATAGTGGTGTAGCATTCATGTAGATGCAACGAGATGAGATATTAATTTTCTATGTTTTGTAATCTTAGTTACTATGTGATATATCATAATTATCTTATTTACGTTATCTAAAATAATCTTTCGTAACGTTGATATTGTCTCGATATTCAAGCGGAGACTGTAACCCTCCAATTCGTAACGTTCGAACAACGAAGTTCAATTTCCCGCATTTTCCGTTATTAACTTCCGAAAGCTGCTACCTTTCCATGGTTCAGACAATATCGTTATCGTTCGATAGTAGCCATAGCTTTCCGAATACACACACAGCCCTCCGAGGGTGAGTCGGTCGTATCTACTTTTTCAAGGTGGAAAACGAACCATCGTGCCTTCGGGTCAAGGAAAAGAAAAGAGAGATCGCAGAGGGAAGAAGGTATATCGTAGCGAAGTTTGCGAAGTGGGAGTGAATCGTCGGTGAAAACCGTTCGATCATTTTTCTCCTTGATTTCTCGAATGTTTTATACGATAAGGAAACGTGGAATAACTTCGGGAGGCTTCGAGGCTAAAATAAAGGAGAAAAACGAGAATCCGAGAGAGAAACCATGAAACGTAAACAACGTCGTTCGATTATACATTACACAGGTACATATGTATATACTTCTGTAGACAATCTATAGCAGAATCGTGATTCTTGTGCTCAGTAGCTTCTACAAATGTAGATATGGAATCTTTCTTTCCAAATAAAAACTGTTGGAATTGAATCGATATAATACATACATATTGGCTTTACTTACATAGAGAGTTGACTTTGTCTCCTTTCACATTTTCAAGTTGACACAGATTATTGTAGTGTTTTATGCAACATTTGAGCAAACATTAATATTTGATATCTTCCAATTAACGTAAAAACATCTGAATTTAATGGTATCAATTCATATTAAAACCAGAAATTTCCAATGAAATTTCAGAAAAATATATTCCTGAAAGGAACTTGAAATAATTGAAAAATCACAAAATGTCGAGTCTGTCCACTAAAAATGAAACTTTGTTTCCATCCGTATCCTATCTATCAAATCTGCCACCTACTGACTCATAAGTTTCTTCGATCCTAAAAATATGGAACGTCGACCAGAAAAGTCAACGAGTCTTCCAGCTAATAAATCTTGATCTATCGAAAATGAGCAAGTCCTATTAAAATCCAGCACGGCTGACGTTTGTTTTCCTTTCGCGAAATCAACGGCGTGCCGGTAAGCTTTATCGAGCGTCGTCGTAAGCGTGCAGTTTACATTGGCACCTGATTTCGACGCGTCCGAGCCGCTTCGCTGGTCCTAAGTCAACCTGGACACCGTGGCTTGGCGTTAGCTTCCTCAAGGTAAACAATTTTCGGACCTGCGAACAGTAAAACAATTTTGTGGCGAAATCCCCTCCCCTATCGAAATGGAGAACACTGTAGTTAATGTTTATACTTCGTGTTCATTAAATAACAGAACAAGGTTTCCTTCGTGTTCTCGTAATTGATTCAACATTGATTTAACCACATACTCGCGATTCCCTTAATTGAAGTTCTTGCGAGAATTCTGTTGAAAGTACGCAACTGTTCCGTCAATTTACAGATTAAATTATGTTTTCGTTGTTGACAGCAGAATCGTTTCAATCAATAGACTTAAAGAGGAAGAATTCATCGATGGCCTCAATAGCTCAATAGAAGTCAATCGTATACTTTCCGAGTTCGTTGCCTTTCTGTCAGAGAACCATAGAAGAAGCAGCTCTACATTTATCTACAATTTTTAGAAACAGTATCATTTATCTAATTCGTACACGAATATATTTCCAAAAGCGTATATTGAACCATATTCATAGTTCCTAAAAATATCGCCATTCCAAGGACAGAGTTTCTTTCTCTGCTTTCCAATATTGATTCTCCCTCCTCAGATCTCACAGGTGATACCTACTCATGAATCGGCCTTGATAATCAGAACGCAACGTGTACCGAGTGGTGGTTCGCTACTCATTTATTTCAGTTACGTCGCGAGACGCTTCGATAACATCACCAAGGCCATCCCGACCCAGTTGACACGTTGGTGTGCAAATGGTTAGCACAGGCGGGTTGCGTTACGAAATTGGCATAAACAGGTCGGCCGATAATTGACACGGATTAACAAGCAATTGTGAATCAAAGCGACACACGCCGCGCCCGGGAAGCCGCATATGCATTTCCTCTTCGTGGAGTTAGCCGCCTCGGGGACGCCGTTTCTATGACCAATGAATGCGTAAGACCACCGACACAGGATCTTATGCAAGTTGTGTGTGCCCCGATAGCATACGTGCCGTAGCATTGTTCACGCACACACCAGTAATTGGATATCGGCGACGACCTTCGCGAGAAAATACGCGATAGTTCTAGCCTCGACGAAGCGAAATCTTTCGAAATCGACTTCCGATTCTCCGTGTATGCGTGGCCATTACCGCCACCGTGGGGATTTCTGAATAGCTACCGGATTGCAATTCGAGGAAGAAATATGGTTTAAAGGCCCAATCACGCTGTCGTGGCGAATTTAAAATAAACACCGGCTTCGAACAGCTGTTGGGTTACGCTGACCGCGCAGAAATATTACTGCACATCACTTTGTCGTCGTAAGCTGGTCAAGTGTCGTGAGAAATTATCGGGGAGGGGATAATGACAGGGCGATTTGATTGGATTCATTGTCATACGAAAGATTGCATGCTCTGCGTGATCAAGTTTCCATAAAAAAAATGGAAATTCAGATTCTCGGTACTTATTGAAATCTTCAGATTTTGTAATCATTTGTATCAAGATCCAATTGTAAGTCTGCAGGGAATAATAAGCAGAAAGAGTAGATTATGGTTGGGTTAAATTTGGTTCCCTCGTTTGTTTCTAGCAGGTTTGTAACCCACATGCACCGTTCAATAAATTGTTGCATTACTATACCTTGAATCAAACTTTGTCGAAGCTAAAATCGAATTAAGGAAATGTACTTACATATCGCTTGGTCATTATCTATGTAAACTGCTAGCATCAAATTAATAAGTTTCTCTGAAAAAGAGTATATAATTAAAAATTGAAGTTTGTGTTTGGGTGAAATTACTCCGAACAGTGTACACGAGGGTTGATCTTCTAAATCATTCTTCAACTTAAATGTAGTAGCTTTTGGCACAGGGTTTTCGGTACTTCCCTTCGGTATAGTAAAAAATATGAAAAACTGATCGATCAATAAAGCTAATTAAGAATTTATTTTATGAACTCATGTATCCGTTTGAAGTGGTTGGAGGATGATGATATATCCGCTCTCCATGTATGAGAACCGCTGACTTTGATGCTTCTCTTATTCCCGTCAGACGCAGACCTTCCTCGGCCGACCTTCCGAAGGTGGTTGGAAATGGAGGTTGGTCCGCAAACCTCGGCCGAGCTGTGCACCGAATGTTGAATCGTATAACTTGCACTCGCTTCTTCCATACCTCGAGAACCTTCCACCCACCCCCAGCTGAGGACCAAACGCCATTGAATGGAGTGTTTCACGGCAGGCTGCCGGCTCCATACGTTCCGTGCCAGACACGACGAGAGATCCCCTCTTTATTTCCTTTCGCTTCCTCTTCCTTCCACCTATCACCATTCTTGCTTTGTCTTTCGCCAGCTCCGGTCTCGCATTCTTCCTGGCAGACTCTGCCTCTTAACGTACACCTTGATCTGCAATCGCCTAAATTCTTTCCTAGAGCACATACCCGAGCAAATATTGCACCTTTGAATTCATATCTGGCGCATTGAGATAGTCTTGACGACCAGTGAGAATTGGAATGAATTTTATATATGTTGTTCTTGAAGGATTATCATACAATTTCGATAAGGATGATGTTTCTTACTGCTTTATAATATACCTAATTATAATGTTATGAATTGAGACGTATATTTCATGAATTTTCGTCTTATAGTCTTCTTTCTTGAGGTGAAATATTTTCAATCGGTTATTTTTGTTTGTTCTTTGCTTATGGATAATGTTTCTTGCGGAAAGTAGTGAAACTACTTAAAACAGTGAAAATACACTGGTCAGATTCAGCGGAACAGAAAGGTGCAGTAAAATTTCATAGCTTGCCTATTCCTTGACAAGTTCAGGCTCCATGTCATTAATGTAGATTCCGTTTCCAATCATTCAATCGGTACAAAAACCGACGTTTCGTGTACAACACGGCGAATATTCATTTGTAATCGTGGGATAATGCTTGCAGTAACGAGATACATACTCGACTCTAACCGCCCCGGTTCAAGTAGGCGATACCCTATCTCGAAAATGTATTTTCATGAATCGCGTGGAATTTTCAGTGGCGTGTAGCCGAGTCTAAGAGAGGCGCTATGAATAATGCATACGGTGACACCGTTATGTCTTATTTTCTGATTGGTTAGCACCGAGTTTCCGTAAACCGTTCCACTTGAATCTCTAACTCCATTGTACGTTCTTTCTGATTCGTCTTAGTTTGAGACTTTCTGTCCATTATTTCGAACAGCAGAATCTTCGTTACTGTTTCCTGTAGTATTTCTCCATTATATCGAAACCGAGATAAATTACAGTTCCGATAGAAATTTTCACCAATCCTCCACTTCGCCGTCGAATATATTAACATTGTTCGAATAGGTACAATTTCTGTAAGTTTTACTTCCTCGTTCACGGTACTCTAGAACAGGGGGACTTGATTCGAATTACTAGGAACAGAATCATCGTAGTCTACAGAGGTAGCATTCACGATTCCCGTTGCTTTCTACACGAGACAACGAGGCCCGAGTATTCCACGGATCGTCGTTAGCGTTGCTAGCCCCGAAGTGACGGAACGATTCCCAGGGCCGTACATTTCCCAGGCACGCTTCAAGAGTTCGAGGGAGTAAAGAGAAGGAGGAGCGGGAGAAAAAAACATCACTTTGCGCGAAGGTAAGGTCTCCCAGGGAGAACGGTCCAATTTATCGTGCGCCTCGAAGCTTTATGTCACTGTCTCCACATTGTTCACGACGATTCTCCGTTGAACTTAATTCCTGCTAAGCCTCCAGTTACATTATCGGATTAATTTCTGCGCGTCGTGGAACGTGGCAATTGTAAATTGTTGTTTTTTTTTTAATTCTAAATTACTGGTGTCCGTCGAAGTTAACGTGCAAGTGAGAACCATTCTAAATTGTCTAAGTTTTCCTACAGTATTGTTTCGTTATACATAATTGTATCGCTGACTCCGCTATGTTAGGGAACCAGTGGCAGCAAGTCGGCCTTGTTTTAATCTATCGAAGAGATTCTATTCTAAGTGATTATAGAATCACTGGTATACACGTGAGAAATAAGTTTATAGGAGTGAATCATCATATAAAGGATAATTTACATCACATATTAAATATTAAAGAAAATCCAGATTAATTAACCATTTGATGTTCCCTAAAACTACAGAAGTTATTTTGCTGTTTGTGTTACATAATCTGGAATCGTTGAACTCCTATGTTTTGTTGGTACGAATGCGACTCTTGCGTCCGCAAGGCTGCAAAATTCAGTTCCCGGAAGACCGTATTGAACGTACGCTCGAACAAGTTTGACGCGACTCCCGCCTGATAACGATAAAAGTTATTTTTCCACCGTCGCGTGGACAAGGCAGCGCGCGAGTGCAAGGAGCTTTAAGTCCTGAGAAATGGCCCGGATGAGGGGAACAGCCACTAAGCCACCACGGTTGTTGGACCTTCCGTCTGGCATCGAGATCTCCCTCTCAACCCCGGGCAACCCCCGACCGTCCATTTTCAGTCTGTGAGTTCTACCGTTAACATATTACCTGGCCGTGGTTTACGCGAATTATTCTTCGTACAAGAGTGAAAATACATTTCCCGTTGGCGAGAGAAAGAGAGAGGGGAAAGTTGGCGTTATATGAACTTTTAAGAATTCAAGGGACAATTCGATGCTCGATGATCATTTCTGGAATCTTCGATCAACCTAACCTTCGAATTAAATTTCTATAAATCCTGTAGCATTCCTAATAAGATCATTGTAATTCCTTTAATTGCCCAAATTGCTCGGAAAGTTTAAACAGACGGAGATCAATTTGATTTTTTTATATCTCAGCCATTTAAACTTTACAGAACGTTGTCGACTATCTTCACTCCGAGACTAATACAGTATTCCCGCCGTTATACGTTAACTTACCACAAGCTAGGCTCTTAGTATTCCGTGGAAACTGCTTCAAAGATTCAACTGATCGAACCCCGCCAGGTGAAACCGAAATAACGAACCACAGATTCCAGAAACAGAAATGCAACCCACTCTCCCCGATGTAGTTCAAATGATTTCTGTTTACCATAATAAAACCGAGAAACAGGAACGAATATCGTACGGATATCCACGTTAAAGAATGTATATACCGTTCGCAACTTCCGCCGGAGCAAGATTTCTCCGTTTCGTGAAGACGATTACCAACGGGCGTCGTGGCGGGGCGAGTACGAAAATTTGAGCAGTTCGCAGCCAGAGCTATCGACAAGAGGGTAAATCCGTACGAATGGATTCGTAGGTGTGCATGGCAGCCATTCTCGTTAAATTGGACCGGCTGAGAAATGGAGAGCAGCCAGTTTGGGGGATGGTAGCGGCAGAGGGAAGCTGAGAGGGAACGTGTAGCCTCGGCGGTCCATGGCACAAGGGGGTGGAACAGGGGAGACACGGACAGCCGACAAATGGACGGCCGTTCGTATTCGCGGACGTATTTCACCGGACGGACACTGACCAGGCCGCTCTCTGCCTCGAAAGCCAATACCAGCCCAGGCTTTGACCTTTTCCGACCGTCCTTCCGCATTCATTGTTCTGTAGCAGCACGTCCACTTGTAACTCCGCGACTTATCTCCCCGAGCGCTGCTCGTCGGGCCACGAGTCGTTTTCTGAAGGGAGGGAGGAGTGTACACCCGATGGGATATTCGTCGGTGTTCGTTGTACGGGTTCAGGAATTCCCATGCAATTACCATTTTCGGCGCAAGTATTCGCCCCCGTTGATGCGTTCCCCTTTGGCGTAATATCGTTCGTTAGCAGGCAGGCTAAGGGAGAGACGAAACTCGTGTTTAATTCTCCGTTAAACAACCGACTGGCGGATGACAGTCAGTTTCTAATGGAGTAAGGGCCTCGTAGCTCCGGGATATTTTATATAATGTATATGCGCCGATAACGAGCCGTTTTTCGTATCCACGGAGAGAACCCGGCTGTTTATGACAGCGTTCGTTACGGTCGAGCAGTGGAAATTGTCCCGCGAAAAGAGTAATCGATTATACGCCGTTCGAGATAAATTGATTTAACGAGGCTATACTAGCAATTAATGCACCGATGTCGGACACGTATATAATTTCTTCTTCGAAATGCATATTAAATGGGGATCGTGAGAGGAATGTGCCGATTTATCATTCGTAAATATTCGTTTCCATATTTTGTATGGTCGATGGTTAATTACATCTCGTAAGGTTGATTAATTATACGACCATCGCGGGCTCTTGATCCGTTTTTCTTCGATTACGCAGATTTCTATTGCCCTTGTTTCCGGCCAGCTTTGCTTGTTTGTGCGCAGTAAACGAGACGGGCAGGTATTATTATACCGGGGAGACGAATCTACTTCCCTTCCGCTCGACGAAGCCAGAATTATTACTGATCCGATATGTTTCCGACGTCTAGACAGGATCTATCGGTTATTAACGATTTTCGAGGTTATATAAACTGTTTTCTCTGAAATGTCAATTACGCTATGTATGTATATATTTATTTTCGTCCCGTAAAGGTAACATGAAACATCGTGGTCGTAAAATTGAAACTACACAAATTTACGATTCTCCACGGGTATAAATATATGGTCGGTATTGCATCTACGTGTTTATGGATTAATAAATGATTATATCTCGGAAGAAGATAGTGATGAGGATAAACGTAAGATCGATTGGATGAATTTATTCGTTCTGCTGTTTCCGTTATCGCTGATTGAAAGCAGCTTGTAATTACGAAAGGGGTGGCCTGCCCCCTCAACGGTCGGCCTGATTGTAATCGATTTAACTCATCTCCTCTGTTTCAATCCGAAGACACGGTACGTACGCTGGATAATTGACAACGATCGCGGTCGGTACTTGAACTCCGAGTTTCCGTGGATCGGTTCTTTCGAGTTTATTGCGAGAAGCACTCCGTCGTCGTTGATAAGAGCGGACCGATAAGACGCGACGAGTGCGCTTTATCTTCGGCCTCCGTCGCGTGATTACAGGCCATTCAATTGCAATTGTACCGATACGAGATAATGAAACCTTTTCTTTTTCCCTCGCTCGTTATCGAGACTTTCATTGATACTGTTCTCTGGGATTAGAATTGCCCGTAGTTTACGCTCGCGGTTCTTTTACTCGATGCGTTACGTAGTGGAATGTTGCGTGGTTAGTAGGCCAATTATTCTCGTCACTTGTCGCTGATGAGTCATAGAGTAAATATTGTTGACGTTTATATCAGTTCTTGTATTTATGGAATATCCTTTACGTGTACCCTTCTATATTAGTATCTATAGTTTCTTCCCTGTACAGTCCAATTGATATTGTAAAATCTTTCTTCATTTATTAGTTTATCGATGACTTTATGGGAGCCGTTTGTTTTATTATTATTTCTCGTAGTACCTAAAATTGTCGATCTTTAAACGACGATCGTTCATCGATGACTAAGAACGAAAATTTTTACGTTTCTTGAATGGCTTTGCAGAGTAGTTATATTCACCGGAATCGTCCGCAGCACCAGCTGCGCTATCGTCTGCAAAGCTGTTGATCGGATTTAGAGGTTGCAGCGTTTCCCGTGTGCTCGACAAAAAAGCTAAAAAAAAGTGGATCAAAGACGAAAAGTGTCGGTGTCCTTTTTGCGGCGCCGTAGGACATGACAGGAACATGCATAATGTGTAATTAAATGTCACTAAGATCCCTTGGAAAAATCCGGCCCCTTTAAAAACCGTATTAACGTTCTAACCTCTCGTGATTCAGCGGTTACTCGAAGGGATTCGTTGTTTTTCCAACAAAAAGTATCTTGACCCAGTCAAACAATCGAATCAACAAAAATAATGTTTCAAAGTTTTCCTGAATTCTTCTGGAGCCACACAGTTAGTCGAAATAAATAAAGTCTTCTCAGGGTTGACTTTTCTATGATAGGAGAGCATAAGAAAACATAAATTGAGCATATAGTGAATTTATAGATCGTCAAAACACGAATCCTAGACACCTAGAATTACTTGAAACTTTAACTTTGTTTACCTCCACATCGTCACAGTTCAAATAACTCAAACGTATGGAACACCGAAACAATAGCAAGAGTAATCTCGAACACCATTTTGAAGTGCAGTAATCCATATAATAGTAAAATATTGTGGGCTCCAACACACATTCACGTTCAGCCAGCAACTCTATATATTTTTCTTCCATGATATAAATTCCGTTTTCCGCGCTTCCAACGCATAAATCGTGGTTATACAATTTTGCCGCCAACAAAAAATTGCCGTTGGAGTTCAAAAGAATTTTCGGTTCTTTTCATACCTGAAAATACCTGTAAGTTTACGTGTCAGTTGGGAGAGCTATGGCGGGAGGGGGAGAGGCGGATGAGCCACGGAGGAATGGAAGAATTATATTCGGACATTTTTCAGATCCTCGGCAAGGATTTACCTACGTGCTTCTCCTGCTACGGAGGGGATGAATCATATTTTTATTCCGGTACCACCCCATCTCCCCAAGTTGTTCCTCGAGTTTTAAAGTTGCCGCAAACGCGGCCGGGAATAGGGTTTCCCGCAAAACCTCCGACAATTTTGCTTACATCTCTCTTAGCCCTACTACGCAAACACGTTGGAACGTCGGCGTACATTTTAGACGGGATTTCACGAGTTTCGCGTGAGGGAGCATTTTCAAAGTTATCGTTCTGTTGAGTCGCGGATATTCGAATCTGTCAACCGCCATGTCGCATGTCGAATTCCACTCGTACCTTGGCTATGATATTTCTATTCAAAGGATACTTTTATGTTGGTCAAATGCACTCGCATCAATTTCCAATCGTTTAGTTATTTTATGAAAAGTATTCTTTCTTCGCAGTTTCGATGCACCGTGTGTGTCGCGTTTAAAAATATTTTAATCATTTACATAATTGTAAATGGAAATTCTCGTATTTCTGGATGGATGAACGTAACGCTTAATTTTTGTTGCAAATTTACGTCTTCTGTTATGTATTATTTGAAATGTTATATTAAATACAGTTATAGCGACGTCCTAATGTAAATATCAATTTAATCGGTTGGAGTGCGTTGAATGTGTTATCCAGATTATCCGGAAACATCGACGAGGAAGTAACATATATGAATAGCGGTACATATTCCAATATTTTAAACGTTTTGTATGCAATGCATTTACAGTTCATTAAATACAATATAGCTAATTTCCACACAATGTTGTTTGAATAAATTTTTCTATGGTCGTTCAGTTGATCGAAACTCACAGTGCAATTCGGTGACGCAGGCACGATCTAGCCCTCCGGTGAATCTGTCCGACGAATATATGAATACTTCGACCCTGTTCGGTCCCTTCGAGGGCTCGAAATCGATATTCCATAAATGTGTAAATGTAACCGAATCCGAGTCATTCCGTTTTCTAAGAAAACTACCCCACTTGCCGTGGTGTATGTCCCGGGAAGTGTGTTAACGCTGATGCGAATTCTGGTTTTTCACTTTTATTTGTAACTGGATCAGTAAATCGTCCAATTATCATTTTCTCCATTATTTAAATTACTTAAATACACAGAAACTACGATTTTTTCATTTTCAAAATTTCTAAATGCAAAATTTTCTGAGAATATCGAAAATATAGAAGAGAAAAAATAGCTCAATAATTGAAAATGAGTAGGAACAGATGGGACAGCCCAGTAAATGGCTAATGGATGTAATTTACCGGTATAGTCGCACAGAAAGCTTAAATCGTTGTTAATTAAACGTTTATACAACGCTTTCTTATACATATGTTCGTATAATTTTGCGTTTCCACGCTACATTTACACTGCATACTGGAACCGGTTCTGTATGCTTCCATAAATACGTACTTAAACGTCGGCGGTTCTAGAAATCTTCAATTGAGTTTATCTCCTGCATAATGCATTCAACGCGAGATGTTTATTTACCGCGTCGTAAAAGCGGAATAGAATCGAAGAAAAGTATCGTGATTAACTATGGATACCTTTCCACAATCTAATACGACGAGTATCGAGTAAACCTTTTTTTACAATATTATTATCAAAAATATTCATCAGGTTATTTACGTAGCTAACTACAATTCGAATTTCAGCGATCGTGTTTGATTGAAATTTCTGTTCCCTTTGTAAATAAATCAGCAAATTTCAAATACACTTGTTTGCCAATCCTGTATATTTCACGTGGAAACGCGAAGTTTCAATGTTACACAAAATCGAAACTGTCTGCACATTTGAACCACCTTGTAGAACCACTGTACCAGTTAACCATGGTCACCATGATGAATTTTATTACATTCCCCTCCGAATGTGCACGCCAGGACAAAAAGAATGCGACAGCTCTAGATGAATACCAAACGAAGTTGTTCCTCCGGCAAACGAAAAGTTTTTCGAAACTTCTTCCTGGACCGGGACCAAACTAATTTTCTGCTAGCGGTGCTAGGGCAAGATGTGGCTCCTTCGTGCGGAAGATAACGAAGTGGGTAATTTGTGACAGTACAGATAGAGGTCGTACGAATCGCTTCTGGAAATCTGCTGGAAATCAACTATCCTTAGTGACGTATGTAAGAAGAAACAAATTTGAATTATAAGTCGCTAAATATTGCTCTTGGTTATTACACGGTTTGTTTCATAACGGAAGTTGACACGAGAAATTCGCGTAATTGCGCAAACAAAAAGCTTCCTTTTTCAACGAAGCTAAAATAATTGCCCCGAGAGTAAGAGTACCCCCAGCGAGGGAGCAAAAACTTTTCGAAAAACCACAGAAGAAGCTTGCGGGCGAAGCCTTTAATTCTCTGGAAGACCGGTCCGGAAGTGAGCTCACGTACAAGCTAATTGAATTTCATATTCCACCGCGCATCGCGAGTTGAGAGCTTCCAGCGACGCCAGAGCGTTCCCTTGTAATTAATTGCCATTCAGGCCTGCTCCATCTTTTTCTGTCCCCGCTTCTCGCCGCTACATTTTTCTCCTCCGTTTCTCCCAGCGGCCAGAACGAAGGAAAGCACACGATACTAGCTCGAAGAAGCTTTTCAAAGGTAACACATTCCTCCTCCCGTCCACGAACCCGTCCTCTTTGTTTTCTAAACAACGGTGACAGGACGTTGTCTTCGATGTTCAGATTGACTTGTTAAGAGAAATAAGTTGACAGAGACAAGTCAAAGTTTAGCTTGTTTGATTACTAATTCGATTTTTCTTCGAGAACTGGAAAGACAATCCAGATCTCTTTCTAGATTGAATACATTATTCAAAATGGTTAGAGGATTAGCGATAAGAATGACTTGAAAATATACAAGTGGTAATTAAATAGCTAAATTCACTCATAATGTTTTTCTTGACTTCAGAAAGGAGATTGTGTTCTATTTTCTTGTTTTTATTATATGGTCTTCAATATATACAAATGTGGCATTCGAAGTCTACGTTCGACATGTTCATAGAATATAACGTTGAGTTTTGAAAAAGGAAACCAAGGAAAGTGTTTAATTGATGCACTGTCTAAAACATAAAAAGGTGAAACTCGCGAACGAGAGTTGGTAATCAAGATCTTTCACGGACTCTTAGAAATTATAGCGTGTGTTTTTTGTAGGTATTTCGAAATTGGCTTTTTTAAAGAAGGTTTTTCCATTTTTATTCGGAACCTACGAAGAGAGGTTAAAAAGAAGACTTTTCTGCTCGTTAAAATATTGTTTTAACCCAGTTACGTTCCCGTAATGACAACATTATCAATACTCGTATCGTTGTTATTTTATTTTATTTCCGTCCCCGTACGGACTGTCGTATTTCCTGGATGGAACGCTGAGCTTGTCCCATGGGGAAATCTGAACATTGAATTTCACGAAGGTGATACGAGGTGTGGCGCAGAGTGCAGCTCGAACCGTCAATAGAATCATCGTGTAAATCGCTCGCAGAAAGACAAACTGACGGACGATCGAATTGTTTGCAAACTGCTTTTGCAAAATACTGGCTTTCTCGTTTCTCTCGCTCTATCGTGTCTCAGTTTTACTGTGTCTATATTACATCGGCATACTGACAAATACAGGTCCATGTTAATATCAACCTAAAAAATTTTGTAGAACATGAAAATTCTTATATCGATGTGAAATATAGCACGTGAAATGTAATTGCAATTTTTACAATGAATTTCAAATTATTCATCGTCGCCGAAATACATTTCTCTGAAATATAATTTGCGCACGGTGTCGGTGATCGCTATTGAAAAAATATTTTACCGACGTGAAATGCGATTTCGCCGTTTAATTTGTCGCTTCTTGCGTGCATATCCGCGCAGGTGTGCGTGCGCCGCTTTGCATATATCGTATGCTATATATGCACGGACGTACCTGCTTATACGCGTTGGAGTGCGTCAATTCATATTTCGTCTGGCAGCTCTATGAATAACAAGAACGACCAGATTTCGTCGTAAAGTAGCCGAGTTAACGGCTTTCCTTCCCCGAGGATGGATCTGTTCAATGTGGTAGTCTCCGCCATACATTTCCTTTAGGATTTCTTTAAAGATTCCGCGTAAGTGGTTCTTATCGTATTTTCGTTTCATAGATTTATCACAGGAACCTTTCCTCTACGAAAACTCGTAGATATTCCTTTTGTGTACATATACAGATCCTCATTTGGGATTTAACGACTTTTCTGCGAAATCTTTTAGATTTGTACATTTAAAACAATCTTCTAATACTTATAACTGTATAGATGGTGTTTATAATAATTTCTAAACATTCTACGTAAACTCTCAACATTTTCAACATCGCATCTTCCAATCTATTTTCATGATTACTCACGAAGTTGATCATCCGTGTCCAAACAGTTTATACATATTCCCATGATCTGTACCGATCGTTATCCTCATTGATCATACACGTATAGTACAGTGAATCTTCGATGAGTGTTCAAAGGGTCCTCGGCACTGAACATTAAATATTTGATAAACTAATGGCTATATACGACTGAAACAAATATTATTGGATCAGAATTCCAAGCTCTATCACTGTACTAATCATTAAAAAGTCGGTGTAACACGTGGGGACCTCGGTCAATGCCGAGGAGCTTCGAACAGTCATCGAGAATTTACTGTACAGTGCATATGAGAAAAGAGTAATAAAAGTAACCGAGCCGAAGAAGGGGAAACAATCTAGGGTAAAACGAAGGAAGTTCCAAAAGCTCTCCAGGCAGCTTACGTTTGTACAAACACCGGGTCTAACCGATTCTTCCGAAAATCAATATTTCAATTCCACCCCCGATGTCGTTCAGCTTGAACGTCATGAAATCTTGGCGTAAATTCGAGCGCATCGTCTGGCGGTCCCATGAATAACAAAATCGTCGGAATTCCGTGGTCGGGCAACTGCATTATCGTGAGCAACGTGCCTCCTTCGGGGGTGTAACTTGTTGAATGAGCCTCCTTCGTTCCAGCTTTTCAATTCTTTTCAAGATCAGCCGGTTCGAGCCGTCGACAGTCGACTTGCTCTATTTTCAGAAATTATTATTCCCCGTTTGGAATCGGAGAAGCTCGCCTTCTCATCTCGTCTCTAGCCCCGAACGTGATGAGAAAAACGAGGAGGAGAGAGGGCGGACAGACGCGATCACCGGGGAGAAGGAAGCGATAGGCCACCTTTCTCTCCACGTCACGTTGCACCCGCCGCCAAGACGTTTTTCATTGTTCTCGATGGTACAAAGTAAGAAATACGAAGGAAATTACCTATCTGCTATCTTTACTCTATTGTTATTTTTCGCGGTGCTGTTATTTATCGGTATGATCGAGTTCCGGGATACATACACCGCGGTTCGATGCTTCGAAAGTGGCCGGGGCCATCGATCGAACGAGGATGATACGGAATCGATACGATTCACGGGTATCTACGGTGTGTATTATATTTTGAAGAAGTTTGTATCTGCGACGGAAATTTTAATCGTTTCGTAAATCACTTTTCAATAGTTTGTAACTGCGGGAGCCCATTTAAGTCTGAGGTTTCTTTTATATGCTACTCTAGTTACATATTCTCATGAATAGAGAAATATTCCTGAATAGGACCTTACGGCAAATTAATATGTTTATTGATTATTCTAAATTGTTTTATACTCTTTCGTGATCTTGTAAACGAGATCGTTTATAGGCCAGAGTAGTTACATGGATATTTTAATATTACGAGGTTCAAATTTGATACCATGTATACAGCCGCAATAAATTTCCCTTTCGCGTAATAGCACCCAGGGGATTCCCAGTCGCCGGCACGTACGCACCGAATCGATTCAGGTTTCAATAAATTTCGATTAGAATGGGCCCTGAACAGAAGCTGGGCGGAATGGGACGAGAATAAGGTCTCGTGAAAAACTTGTGGAAATGAGGTACGAATGATTCCTTTCGATCATCCAGTTGAGTAGTAGCAACGGTGGCCCCCTGCCCCTGTCTTTTCCATGCAGTGATAACGAGCTACATAATTCCGTTTTATCTTCCTTCGTTTCAACGATGGAAATCCATTATCCTCATCACTGCAATCATTTGTTCCCGACTTAGGAAATGAAATATTCGAGAAGAAAATGTGCGTTGTGCGTGTTTTCTTCTTCTCGTTTGACTGAGAATACCAAAATGGATAAATTAAAAATGAGATACCAGTGAAATCTACATGTCTGTATCAAATCGGATTAATTTAGTTTTATGAGAGGCTAGTTATGCTAACACAGAACTAAATAGGATCAACTCAGGATGGAGAGACACGAATCGAAGCACCATTGGTCCGAGAGACGTGAATCATACGTGAATCATTAGTTTTACTGGCCATTCTTAGCTCGTGGAAAAAGTCTAATCACGTAACAATTTCAGGCTCGCAATATCTGCGAGGATTTTTAGGAAAGCCCATCTTAGACATGATTCCCAGTTCTGTGGTATGTAGTTATTATCTGCGCCCTTGCATGCCCCCCCCCCTCCCCATTTTCACGCGCATCATCGCATGGCAGCATGACCTTTTTCCGAGGAATTAGTATCCTCGTGAACGCGTCCAGCAGAGTTTTTGTTAAAGCATGAAGCTCCCTAGTAAAGCAAACAAGTATTACAGTGAGAGACCGTGGTCTAATTTTCTGGGCACTCGTTGTTGCAGGCACACACGCCCCTTCTTGCGGCTGACACGAGACATGTAAGTAGAAAACAGACGTTAAACACGAAAGAGAGTGTTCCTTTGCCCAACTTTAAAACAGCTTCAACTATAAATGGACCTAGTTTCATATTCGATGTTCCTTTTTTTTCCACGTTCTTTTCTCCACTTTGTGCGTATTTTTCAGCGCATTACAATTATCTCGAATCATCGAAAAATATTCATTTAGGTTGGAAGAATTTCCCCTGGCATTGTTCGAACAGTTGGAACAAATTTATAATTAAATATCGACGATAATCTCCCTCGGGATACTCAGATATGTACATTTCTTCGAATTAGTCGCGCTTCAATTTTACACGGTCCACTCTAATTTCAGGAAATTGTCGGTATTGTTCGGCGAATTCGAAATATAAATAGGTACTGTGGGGACTATCAGTTAGTGTTTACTATATAGTCACCGTAAATGACATCATGATTAGTAGCAGTTGGTCCGTGACAATTACTTGGTCGCTGTAGGTCAGATTGTGCTGGGTGGAAGTCACTAATGATTATTAATGGTCAGACAGAGATCAGTAGCGATCGGTAATGTCGTTAGTAATTGTCAGTGTTAGTCATGACTAACAAGCAAAGGAATTCATTCAATGTCAAACAATTGTATCATGAAAAGAGAAATTCACTGGTATCAGATATGATACCTATGATTATATATTTTTTGGGACATTTAACATTATAAAATGCAATTATTAGGTATCACCATTTTTAAGGATTTTATGTAGTTGATTCAAATGGTTCATTTGAAATACAATACTTTGTGTTTACTCAAGTGTAATTACAGTTCCTACGTAGTAGAAGGCATCGTCTTTCAAATTACGTTATCACGTGCAAACAGACGTAGCGGATAATTATTTCTACAAAAGGCATTAGCGTCAGCGATCGCTTCACGAAACATTTTCTTACCCCTCAGACAAACTGTCACGCACGTCTGCAATTAGTTTTTCAGTTTCAAACCATTCCTATTGTTACCGCGACATGAAATTGTAATATTCTTCTTTTTACAATTTTCATTGCTATATAGAATTTCTTTAAATTGCACTGTCCAATATAATTCGTTCGAATGCACCTCGGGACGTAAAACTGAAGCGAATTGCCGCGAAAAATCCCGACAAGAATGTGTACGCGAAGCAACAATTCCAAAAGAGCAGAAAACGGATGTGGAAAATATTTGGCATAAATTTACAAAATTAATTTCACGGCCGATGTAAGCGGCCTCAAAGAATTGCGCTGGCCGAGGAATGCAAGAAAAGGGAATCTCAAATTTATCACATCATGGCTGGAAACCGCAACAAAGACAACGTTGCCTCAGCGAAAAACAATATGTGACCGCACGAATACGAGGCGACCCGTTCTTCAACTTTCTTGTCAACGTGTTCGGAAGTTTTTATACCCCCCTTGCGACTACCACTTCCTGGTGTAAAACGAAATTAAATTTCACAGTTACTTTCATCGTTCTTTTACTTGTGTCTTATTTATTATTCGCTGTTACGATTCTGAAGTTTAGCTCTTTCGCTGCGGCAGATTCCAACGTAAACAGGGTAGCACACGGCGGATATCTAACCGTGATCGATGCTACGAACAATGAAATGTTTCATTCGCAATAACGACTGCACAAACTTTCAAGCTATACGGTGACAGTAGGCCCTTCAAATAAGAACCATCCTTTTTTTACTTTTGATTTCACAATCAGATTCTGCGGTGTACGAGCATAAAGAAAATATCCGGTGTACTCGAGGGTTAATAGTCTTTTATGCTCTATAAAAATGTGTAATGAAATTGTTAAAAATTTGTTTTTGTCTTTCTTTATTTTGTTTGAAAAACTCAGTTTTCAAGATATACAGAACAATATGAAAACGTATATAAACACGTATTAACCTTTAAGGGATCGTTTCACCCTGAAGATCCGAATGTCGGTAAAAATGAAAACTTGCGAATTTTAAATAAAAATCAGAACTTTTGGGATACCAAGATTCTCTTGTGTGCCTCGTGCTATTTGAATGAAAAGATTCATGGTGGGGCATATTCGATTTGCAGGATCTTTTGAAATTCAACGAAGACGACACATACTTTGCCCGTAGACTGTTGGGGGGGGGGGGGGGGTGCGACGCGAGTGAATACCGAACTTGCCAAATCGAGTAAACTCGGGGTCTCCGGTTCTTGTAACTTTCCAGCTAACCCCACTCCCCATCCCGACCATCGTCGATTATCTTTCTCGTTCCCGAGACCTCGCTCCCGTCTCCGGGACCGGGTCATTCGTTCCTCTTTTTCAACTCCCTTAGCATACTTTAGACCCCAGAAAATCGGATCAATTTAAAAGGAGATTTATGTTCAGTTTATTACCGGCTCTTTGTAATTAACCGTTGGATTTATTTTGCGTGGCTGGCTCGGAACGTGATCAAGCACTTAACAAACTTTCATTCCTATCGTGAGCTCGTATTATCGTGTATGATTCATTTCCGTGAGTTTCGCGATCCGCCACGGCCCCGCGATTTCGGTCCCCGGTGGGGTTTCGAAATTTCGAATTCCGTGAACGAGACTCTCCCCCGAGAAAACGTTGCCCTGTTTCGCATAATACCGAGCGCATCGAAATCCTAATTCCATTAGATTCCTGGCTTACCCCACTCCAACCCCTTTGTTTTCCTTTGCTCGTATAATATCATTCCTGATTATTATTATCGTTATTATTATGCTTCTATGCAGTACTGATTACAGTTGTTCGTTGCTTTGGACTTAAAGGAATGAATTGAAAAGAGTGAACTTTTTCGCTGTGGCATATTCTAACGTAAACCGTGTGTAGTACCAAAATTTTTACAACGATCGTAACAACGTTACAACGATCATAATAGTATACTCTTGCAAATTGTGCAAATAATTAGCGCGTTGTAACAGTCGTTGTCGAGAACACAGCACCCGAACCTTTGTTGGTGAACGATATCGGTTGAACACCTATAGGCACCGACAGCACATTCTGAACGAATGTTCGAAACGCCTATAAGCGTCAATAGCAACGGAAGAGTTAAAAAGAAAGAACCATATTACACAAAGAATAATCCACAGTGTCAGCTTCAAGAATCATCCATAGACTTAGGTTCAAGAATGATACAAAAAATTCGTAGAATCACGCGTAGATTCACTTCTTTCGAATTGTTTTTATTCTTCTCATGAAAAATTTTTCATTTTAGTCTATTTTTTTTCGCCGGTAGATATCTAGAGATTACTTTTATTGGCGTTTCGAACAGTGCATCGAGCAACGATGGGGGATGGGGCATAATAGCGTTCACCGGCAGTAAGAGGACATTGGTGAACCGCACACAGTCGTTACCACGTGGGTTGCCGCTCTTCATGTCACTTCCTGCGCGCATCCCAGTCCCATAGAATGGCATTATGGTCGACCGGCATTATAACGGGTCGCGTCATATAAATCACACGGCATGACGCGAGCGTGTCGGTGTCTGTAGTAAATATATACGCGTCCCTCGGTGTCCACGCAAATTGCCGAGATTAGTTAGTTGTTGGTGGATCACGAATCGGCTATCCCCCCCCCCCCCCTTCTCCCTCTCGAAGAGCACATATCGGTCCTTTAGGCGCAGTTAAATAGAAGGAAACGAATGTCACTTTATATCCTGCTGGGTATATTGTATTTAATTTATCGTATCATGGTAACAGTACACTTTGCAAAGCATGTTTGCATGAATAAATCATTTGACCCACGGCGAAGGACAAGATTGAGTAAATGCTGTTGTCCTACGTGAAAATTAAGTAATTATGTATTAAGGACGGCAGAATGTTGTTAAGTACAAGAAGGTTAAAAGTATAGAAATATTACAGAATTTAGTAACGGAAGTATTCCAATTTTTAAATATTAAGGTAGGAACAGGAAAGGTATATGTCTCGGTGGACAATTAGAGTTTTCGATTTCAGCTTGCGTCGCATTATCAATAATCATTGGTTTGCGATAGCTTGTTCTTGGGCGCGGAATAGATAGTCACGGTTGTAGGAATCGTGGAATGAATATTAATAGTCAGTAGCGTAGGTATTACGAATAATTACGTTTTTCCGTTCAGTGGAATGTTACTCGCTCTATTATCTGGCAATGATAATATCACAACAGTAAATACATACTCTAAAACATATTTCTCTTTTCCTTTCATGTGATCCATTAATAATCGTTCTTGTGTATTAATTAACGTATATAAAGTAAGTTTATTCATCTACATAAATAAATATCTTCTCTTTAGCGTAAGAAATTATATTTGCGACCCGTATTATTGTGAACACGTTTACTCGAGTAATTTCCAAATTATTAATGATATAACGCATCGTTAATATGGATTGAATATCCACAATAAATGTAATGTGTAGTATTAATATTACAAATTACTACTGATTACGAATAAATTCGAAACATTATCGATTACGGAATGTTCGTTTCTGTTACGCGATATTTTACTGGCGCGTCATCACCCTGATCTAATAGCGAAATTGTTAGTTAATAGGAGACATTACGTAGGCTAATTGATCGGAAATGTTTATTTTCGAATTAGACCGCCCGCAGCTCGAACTATGTGCGCACATGCAAATACACGCTCAACCGTGGGTACATCAACTCCGACTGGCAAATAGTGCTGCCGGTGCATCCGAATAAACATCGAATACATCAGAAAGGTGGAACTGTACAACGTCGTTGTGCTTAGACGGTTTCAAATTTTGGTGATACTTTAATCGTCAAATGACGACGATTGGATCATTTTGACCTGAGTTTTCAAGAATTTCATCCAACTAAACAATTTTCGACAAATACTTTCAGTTAGTAATTGTTTATACCAGTTAAAATAAAAAGAAAGCTAATTCACAAAGAAATTTGTTCAAGAATGCATTTAGAAGGAATGATAAATGGGGGTTGAAACGGACCCACGCCAACAAAACCATTCGCCATTCGAGGGTTAACAGAGACAAATTCTCTCACACCATCTACGCATATTATTAACGTTTCAATTAGAGTAGATATAGAGTACATTATACTATACAGAAATTTTTAGTCAACGAAAATTTGTTCTACAACCATCACAGAATCGCATGTGTTATCGTAATATGGATCTTGATATTTCACAAATAAACGTGTACAGGTTTAACCGCGCATCAATCATTTCAGTATTAATAATGAGTATGAATGCAGACTTAAACAAATGGCTTTTGTTGATAACGGCACTTAATGATTCCGACATATTATCGTAAGGAGTTCTTATCTGTTTGTGTGTACTCCGCGGGATGAAAAAGAATTCAATTTTCCAAACGTAAGCCCCGGCGATACACTTCGCTTCCATTTAAAGAATGTAATTACTTTCGTCCTGCAAACATTTCTTGGTGTAAAATGGGGTCCGTAAAAACTTCCGTGTCTTTTCTCGTTGGATGTGTCGGACGACTAATGAACCCTGGAAAATATTTCCAGTCGTCGAAATGGGGCGCAAAATGCACGCAGTTTATTTACCCCCATGGCGTCGTTGTCGTCCCCTGCTTTTCCCTCGTTCGTTCGGACTTTTAAAAAGCACCAAACAATTCCAGCCAATTTATCTTTCGCGAGCTGCCCTCGGAGAGGACGCATGGAGCCCCCTCCCGGTCGTACAGGTCATTTGAAGCAAAGATAAAGTCCACGGAGGGACTTTGTTCCGCGTCACTTCGCCTTTTAAAGTACCCCCGAGGAATTTTTGTTACCGTGAAAAATGAGACGTTTCCCGCGACAGTCCCGCTGCTGTGCACACATACACAGACACTTCCTTATTTCCATTTTATTTGTCCCGTTTGACGAACTCGCGCGATTGATTCTCTATATCAAGATTTTGGTTGTTTCAACAGATATTAATTTGTAATTTTCTCCTTGAAATCACCGG
Organism: Dufourea novaeangliae; assembly: GCF_001272555.1. NCBI lineage: Eukaryota > Metazoa > Arthropoda > Insecta > Hymenoptera > Halictidae > Dufourea > Dufourea novaeangliae. Next base: position 346,257 of record NW_015373901.1, on the reverse strand, counting down.
GGCCTGATCGTATCTACGATCGTTCACGGGAAAAGTGGTTCCGGGACAAGCCAATTTTCCGTATCTTTCAGTCCCGAGATGTAGCTCCAAACGTTCTTGTTGGCCCCATTCGCCAGTGTCTTCGTGCACCGCGATTCGGCTGCCTGGTTTTCAATTTACGAGCCACGACCGATACAAGAAATCTCCATGGAAAAGCCCGCAGGCGCTCCGCGAAAATTGACGTAGACGCGACGGCGAACAAGCACGACAACCGACGTTCCGTCCCTTTTGCCGTCGTTCCGACGACGTATCAGCAAGCCCTATCACCGTTACTTAAACGCGAACACGCTTGAACGTTCCTCTCTTTTAAGGGTTTTGGGACACGTTCCGGGTGGGGAAACGTGGCAGGAAATTATCGTCTTGATCGAAATGGAAGCTGGCGGGGCAGACTGCGGATATTCTGTAGTTATAGTGACTTGAAACGCGTAAACTACAATAAAATGGGACTCTTAACTCTTTAACTGCTATGGTGGTCACCTTTCAATTATACGAAGGAACGTTGAATTCTTGAACAGGAACATTTAACATTTTATGAAAATACGTAGTGATAGAGTAATAATGGAAGTAATGAGTATTCAAGTCAACGTGTAGATATATATATTATTAATAATGAAAACCTAAACAAATGTACCTTATTGTCATACTGTCCCAAGACTGAAATCTGAGGCGTTCGACGTGTTTATACGCTCCGCAAAAAATTAAGGAATCACCTCTACGAACCCGAAAAATTGAGCCAAGTTCAAATGCTCATAACTCTGGCAAAAATTATCGTATCGATATCATTAAAAATCGTTTGAAAGGAATCTCTACTTGCAGCTACTTTTTTCAAGATTTTAGCTGCGTTGCTTCTTGAAGAGCATCATCAAGGGATGTGTCATCAAGAAGAAAGACTGATCTTCCTATTGCATTTTTGTTGAACGTTGCAGGATGTTGCTTCAAAGTTGAGAAGGACGGATTTCTTCAAAGTCGAAGAACTTACAGTAGTCCCTCTCTATAGATTCATAACTGAGTTCTCAACTATAAACAACAATGGACAGTATTTTGCAGTTTTTCTTATTGTTTCTAATCTTTGTCATATTCCTGGCCATTGGCCATTAAATCCATCTGTTTCATGCGAACCACCACTTTAGCGTAGCAACTGTCCCGTCATCGTCGTTTTTTTTTCGTCTAATATTTCCAACGAAATACAGCAAATCAATCCCTCTTCCGGGTTGCCTGTCTCTGGGTATAGCTCACGCTGCCGAAACCCTATTTACCATAATACCGTATATCGGCGCCAGAGCCGTAGCTCGTTGCTCTAAGCGTCCCGGATAGAGGGTAGAAGTAGGGCTGGGACGGGGGTGGGCGGCTGTAGCCACGCGGATTTCAGCATCGCGAGCATGGAATAAGATCGTAAAGTCTCGGGCGTAAACCGTAAATGGTACGTGTCAGGGCAGAATGAAGCTCGCCGTTGAATCAAAAGTCGAAGAGACCACCTCTAGCTCCGGCGGATACTCGATAGAAAACTGGCGGAATACCGGGACAAGAGCGGCTCATTCGATCTCCGTGAAGCAGAGCCGCAGTAAACGTCTGATGAGAATTACCGATCGAAGGACACTGATTCTACCTAGGGAATTGCATGTGTTTATTCCCAGGTGTTTCTTTAATGTTTTGTCCGAATTTCATCGACATTTATCGATACTTGCATTAGACCTCACTCTACGTGAATACCCATAATAATCGATAAATGGATCTAATTATACTTAGGATTCCTTTATAATTGATAACGGGAGCCGATTGGTGTCACCTAAGTTGTAATACTTGGTAGACAAGATAAGATTAATGTGTAATCCCCCCCGTGGATAAAAGGTGTAATCGCATCTGAAGTTATTTTAAGAATACCGATTTTTAAAACGAAATCATTGAAAATCAAATTTGGGCTGAGTTGTTTTCTACGATCGTTAGGGAACTTTGGACCACCTCGCTTTGAAATTCTATGATAAGAGTTGTTTAGAATTGTGAAAAATATTGGATAACATGATTGCTGATCATATTACACCGTGATATTTTATACCGTTTCGAACGGACGAAAGGCGGTTGGATATTCGAAACGCTACGGTGTAAACTCAGCTGGTGTGGAAATCGACTAAAGGGGTTAATCTCGGGATCTTCCGGTATTCCGGAATATGGGCACGTAAAATCGATGACCGAGTCATTAAACGAATCCACCCTATGTAAGCAGTAATTCGATTCGAGACGGGTGGTGTAACTTTTACACTGCCATTCGGTCAATGTTCATAGGATGAACGGAATTTTGTAGAAAATATGGTTGCAGTAGTTTAGTTCAGATGTATGGTTCAAAGGGCTGAAATATTTGAAACACTGCGTTCGGGGTGAATTCGTTAAGATTAGGAATATCGTTCTGTCGATTTCGATAAATGATAGTAGTACACGATTTTTATCATTTAATCAGAAGATTCATTGATCTCAGCGATAACTCGAAAATATATAGCGATAAGGTAACCAATATACTATTTTTAAATTCGCTCCTATACAGTGAAAAAATTAATAGGCTAAGAGTGGATCGAATCTTATCTACTTGGTTCATTGGAATACATTTCTACAGAATTTCAGGTATAAATATTCATTCTCCAATGACATTTTTCAAGAGTTCAGTTTCCGATACTATCGAAGATTTGCATGGACTTCGTTCCGCGGTCGTTACAGTCTTCATGAATAAAAGAATCTTATGCAACCGTCGAAACAATAAGTCGTTATCCTTATGTCCAGTCGGGACAATTTGCGGAATGGTCAAGGCGATACGACAAGAACAATATTAACATTAAACCGAGTGGAAAATGCTGCAAATTTATTCCGAGGTTGTAGCTCCACGTCAGCGTGGTGCCGTTGCTAAAGATTCCCTCGATGGAGAAAAATTCGCGTCTGCATTATGCCGGTCACGTTCGCCTAGTTCTCTTTCGGATTTCTCCTTTCCGATCGCCTCTCATCTTCCACACTGTTCGCAGCTGAGGAAGGGGTTGTCAAACGTTGTTCGCGTCTTCTTTTCGCGCGAGCACTCGACATCCCTCCGTGCCGCTCGTTTACCGAATTACATGGGAAAACAAGCGATAGACGGTAATGGGGATTGAGATCCGAGCGATTTTCCGAGATAGACTACTTTCGTCGTCGAAATACGCTGGAAACCTCGAGTGTTATCTTATACATTTACCAAGCATTAGAGAGTCCAAATGTTTTATTAAAATTCAGTTCGTTGAAAAAATAGGCTGCTCTCAAGTCAAAGGGGCTAACTCGATTTTTGTGGACTTTTTTCAAATTTTAGTGTCAAAGTACCTAAGTACTTTATTGATGCTTAACTTTTTATATCTGAAATAAATTTCAAATATACATTTTGCGAAGGTACTCATTTTGGCGAATAAATGGCTTAAATATGGATACAGTAAATACAATTTGAAAAGGTGTATCTGTACAGAGTGCTTGTTGCAATCTAACGCAGGTAGGCGATGGTCGCAGCGATCGTTGCGTCTTGGACTCTTGGGTCGTCAGTACGGTCAACAAACGGCCATAAATCGGGGATTTCTGGACAGCTGCAAATCACGTGCAAAACATTCACTGTCCTACGACCCTTGCTTTATTGTATTTCGGCGTTGACTTCCGGCAATCCCAGAAACAGTACACACACCAACCCCCACTTCTTCCACTTCATACTACCAGTTCTTCTATACAATACAACACATACCATACACCAACAAAAATCCAGCATTCTCCATAAATCACAAGTCGCTAGAAGTGTCCTTACATACAATCACTAGTCAGAACACATTCAACCGTCAACAAGAACACATCTCTCGTTCAGAAGTTATATATTTACGTTTATATTGAAGTTTAAGTGTGTTACAAATTAGCGTCAAGTTATTCAAATCACACCATCTTTCCAACGAGATTCCAGGTATTAATTTACAAAAGTAAAACGTATTACAAACTGTGTTAATTGAATTAAAGTACTTATACCAAGTCCATTGTGCGCGATATTCAAATGATCTGTGGATCAGCCCGTCAAAGTGTCTCCCAAGAAATTGTCTTCTCGCGTTATGATCCTTTCAAGCACTGATTCAGCGGTCACGTTCAACTTTGTTAACCAGATACGAAGTTTGCCTGAGTTACCGTCCGTTTGGCCATGAGTTATTATTTCATCACCTGGTAGCCAGGGTTTATTTAACGCAGACGGGAACATAAGAAAGGAAATTTGTTGGACGTTCATGCCACAAAAACGTCCGCTAGACGGAAATGTGATGTTCAACTGGTTGAAATACTTCGACCGCGATAAATCAAGTGAGAGAGAGAGAGAGAGAGAGAGAGAGAGAGAGAGAGAGAGAGAGAGGCGTGAGTTTAATTACACGTGTTTAGCGAATCGGCGACAATATTAACGGATATTCAAGCGAGGACCTCTTCGCCATGCAATTTAATACCGCGATTAAGATGTTCGCGATGGCACCGCGCGGCAAGAATTTCTTGTTCTGAGTTTACAACACGTAATTAATTCTACCTGTCGTGGATTACTTGCTTTTCACGAATTTCACTTTCAATGGTTTCATTATCGCGACGGTAGAAGAGAAACCTGATAAGTTTCGAGTTTATCGGTAACAAATTAACCATAATTGTGTGGTTAATAAAGGAGACAAAAGTACAATACGACTAGAAATCGAATTCTCTCTTGACGATAACAATGTACTTTTCTTTTTTTTTTTCAAATGACTTGATCAGATTTTCATGTATCCCCATCGATTCTTAAATAATATTTGCTTGGTAAAGAGTTTCGAATGTTCAAATATATTTCGTGTAATTTTCATATTAGAATTATAACGCTACATAATTTTTCCTTCGGATATCTTCGTTCGGACCGAATTTCCGACGATATTAATGGTCGGAATAATGGAATATTCACGGTGAATTTAACACGCTATTGGTCGAAGGAAACTGCAGTTTCGCGGGCTTCGTGGGATTACATTAAAGTCGATTTAATATTTCTGGAACTGGCTTATGAATTTAACGCCGCCACCCGTCCGCTCCATTCCGCGCGCCAAATTTCATTTCAGAGTACACCTGCTTTTAATTCATATCGATAATAAGTGTCTCCTCTAACCCCCTTATACCTGTAATTAACACAAACGATTCTGAAAAAGTGGCGAACCACGGAAAAATGATAATTACGGCTGTCTCTCGGCTAAACCGCGTAGCATCATGGAAAACGTGGAAATTAAACAATAACCGTGTTTCAAAGGAAAATATTAAAATTCCCGAGAATACACGTGCATGCATAATTTCCTCTCCTGAAATCCTCCTAAATGAACGGTGCAAAAGCGTTAACATCCTCTGTGCGCACGATTGCCCCACCAGCTCCATTCTTTTCTCCCTGTTTTCCCTTTCTGTTTCCTTCCTACTAAAAAAACCCAAGCTTCGGTGTGGAATCCCTTTCGTATGAAGCGTCAGAACGAGACCACGATATTCGTTTGTATTCATTTCGACCGTGTTTGTTTCGCACGGTTGCAACCGAGCACTGAGAACCAACCCTGGATCAACACCAACACGCTGTTAATACATATTATTTAGAGGAAAATTGCCGATTTTTTACCATTGTCTACGTTGGAGCATTACCCTAACGTGCTATGTGTAAGCTATTAATTATAAACAATACAAGTCTATAGTTCTACAGACGCCACACGATTATCGTTCCGATCTCGGGTCCGCGCTAGGAAAATAATTTTATAGGGAGAAATGCTTCAAACCCTCGTAAATTCGTTTTTTGCTCGAAGCCGGAGCCTTGGCAACAAAAGCGTAGTGACAACAAAGTATGCGCTTGACACTTGACAGGTTCCGCCCCCACCACCACCCACAATGGTTGGGGTAACGCCTGGACAATAATTATGTAGAACAAGCCAGACGATAATCGAGAGGAGTCTGTATATTTAAATAAGTTAGTAAAGTTAGTTAATAGCAATCACCACTATCATACATATATTGTATATTATAGGGCACAAATTGCTTACATATGACAAATTACAGTAGTGGTTCAACCTAATAGACGATGCTTCAAATATGGCAACCTTCCCCTTATACCATTATCGTGGTTTTGTATGTTTTCGTGGAGAGAAAAAAGGGGGAGTGTTTCGTTGTTACCAGGTCGAGTCTCGTGCTTGTTTCTTTCGTTTGTTCCAGAAACCTTGGCAAAACAGTCGTGCCCATCAAAGGATTCCCGATGGCGAGGAATTTACGAATTTAAAGCCACGGTTTTCATTGGCGGGAATTGTAATCAATCGGAAGTTTTCACGAGGTAGCAGCCAAATGGAGCTGTTTGCCTCGCGTCTTATTTGTGTTTCGTTCTTTTCGCGTTCCAAGGGGGCATTAAAATAGGGATTCGGAGTGGGGGAAAGAAAGTCTGGGCACACGGACGATGGTAATTTGGGGGATAAAAGCCCTCGCTGAAAGGTCTTTGCCCTCGGAAGAAGTCTGAACGTCGATACTCGAAGTTGCTAAGAGTGGAAATTATATCAGCCGATCGGGACGATGCGCGAGCCTTCTTAGCGCTTCGAGTCGATGGTGCCCCCGCAAGTTTTCGCGTCTCGTTAACATCGTGTTTGGCGCAGTTCAGGCGCAATCTTCCGTGGAATTTGGGTAACGCCGCGGGAGGCGGAATTAATTCGGTTGTAGTGGGACGCGGGAGCAGCTTCGGAAACAATTTCAACTGGACCAACGCTCATTTGCAATAATGGACACGAATTTGAATAATCATGATGGGTGGGATCTGGTTAATTTGTATGGATATTAAAATATATTCAGTTTGTACGGTTATATTGTAATATACTGTTGTGATTACTAGACTACGGATCTTTATGTAGTAATTTAGAGAGGCTCGAGTTGAATAGAAATTTGATCGCTGTGGTAAGGATTCGAAATGAAATAAAATCTTGATTTCACTACGTTAATGTTATCATTACATTGGGATTTGAATATTTGTGTAGATATACGATAAATTCATAAAATACGCCGTCTAGTGATAATATATTAAGATTAACGAGTGGATTTCGAAACTGCGCCTCTGTAGGTTGGTTTGTATCAATATCCATTTACTAATTTAATAGACGTTTGCAAAAGACAGTCTGTAGATACTTCATGGTAGCTTTATTCCTCTGTCATAAGTTACGCGATTGTAGATCGATTAAAAGGTATGGCGAGGAAAAGAAAAGAGTAGGGTCAAACATCGTGAAATAGATGAGGTACATATAATACGAAATAATTGATTCTACATAGATATCCAGGACGAAAAGAATCATGAAAATAATTGGGATAGAAAAGAACAGTCGTACTGTCTATCATAAATAACAATTCTATCGAATCTTGTGACTCATGTAATTTGTCCAAGAACGTAAAGTATTCGATTCTGTATTAAACATCAGTTTAATTTGTCCATCAGATTTTCTAATTATTTCCAACGGTGCACTTTTCTTAATCGCCTATTCGCTTAGGAGCGAGTAATAAATAAACCACTTACGGGAATAGGAATCTGTCAGTGACAGGAGCCGTGGACGAATTCTTTGTATTTAAAGCATACACAGTCAGCGTCGTTTAAATTAATATTCTTCCCGGGTTCCTTGCGCAGCCACCCAGCACCCCCTCCGCGAGCTGCACCGTTTCTAGGGCATTCGCTCGTTTACGTACGTCGCCGCCACCGCGTCCATCGAAAAAAAAAAGGAAAAAGAAAAAATAAAACTTTTTGTCCTTTCGTCGCTTAATTCACCTCTGCTTTAGACCCCCACCCCCTTCGTCTCCTCGCGTTTCTTAATTGATCTATGAATAAATTAGCCTCCCCCTTCCCAAAAACCCGGATCCGCGGTGAAAGCGCAGGCGTCGCCGTGACGTTGTCGCGTCGGGGCTTAATCTTTATTTATGCATCGAGCAATGGGCCGCTCCGGAAATTTCGTCTAATTTAAATTAATTAAAGCCATTCCCTCGGCTTGGATCCTCGGTCGACGGATTTCACTTTAGCGACGTTCCCGCTCGAATGCAAGGCGTTTTCCGCGCGGTTTTTGTAGGCTGTCGTTAATCACAGCGCGCACCCCTCGACTCCGCGACGTGTCTGAAGGGCGAATTGAAAATTCAAACTGACTGTCGGCGATTCGACGAATAACAGAGGTCTCACACTGGCAATATACATTTGGCAGCGAATTAAATTCCGTACAGTCGTGTTTGATTTTGGAAAATTTTCGAGGAAAACTACCATCCTCAGTTTCCCGCCCGCTTCCTAGAGTGTAGAAGCATGTTCGAGGAGAATCAACATAGGGATATGCAAGTAGAGGCTTTGACCCTTTAAAGTGACCCCAGTAGATTATTGGACGACTCTTTTTTCACAAAGTTATAAAAGTTCAAAGATAGACTATTTTTCGGTCAATATTTAGTAATCCTTATTTTCGAATTTTAATTATTTATTTAGAATTCCCATGGATTTACAAGGATTTAATCTGGCGGCGTTTTTACCATCGGTCTAGTCCTTGGAATTGTGGAAAGCGAATTTGTTACCCATGTTTCCGTAGTGGGCGATGAGCGCTCTATGTACGTCAAATAGTATCGAAATCCGCTGTAATATGTTCGATCTTTTACAGAGTGGTCCACAAAAACGTGGTATAAACGGATCACGGAAATTGATCGATATTCATGAGTAAATAACGAACTTGGCCCCATTTATCTGTTATCACGAAATATCGTTTGTATCACGCTCGCTATCGCAATATTACAATTTGCGAATCGCGCTTCGACCTGTGGATTTCGTGGTTTCGATCTATTCTTCGAATTATGTAGATGTTCTGCCGCTCGTACATTTCAGCGACAGTTGAAATAGGCGTGAGGCAGCATAGCCTATGAATGCGATTTGCTAAAAGAGGAGGGGTTTCGCAGAATAGTGTTTGTCGACAACGCTATAGTCGCTCAGATTTCGCGCGATGGTTGACCTGCTCGGTAGATCTCTAAACAACGAGTATACGTAATGTGGCTGTTGGCGAATGAAATTTCCCTTTGTCATCGTTGATTCAGAAATGGGTATTAGTAATACGTTCTTCAAGGTTTATCTCAAGGTCCAGATTTTTGTCTCTGCATATCCTTGTATATAATACCAAAAAATACGAGATGGACTCGTTGGCAACGATTCAATTTTTCCAATGTCGCGATCAAACTATTGTCCGGGGATTTACAGTTTATCCACGCTAGAAAATTGAACTTCGCAATGAGTAACACGATCAGGAATTAATTGATCGTTGGGACCCCTCGGATACCGGGACCCGCGTTACACGTACCAACGACTGGTTGACGAACGCAGGCTCTGGCGTGCCGCCAAATCGAATCGTGATTTGGATTCAAATTATAATTCAATTTTATTTGAATCGTCCACGCATCAGCGTAATGGTTCAACTATCCTGATTATATGTACACATAATTACACGTAAAAATTTCATTTAAACGAACAAATATAAACGATCGCTGTTACAAATTATGGTCGCAAAGTGCGAGAGGAATATTAGAATTTTTCAGTCTACCACTAACTACGCGAAAAACTGGTCCCAAAATGTATGTTAGTTTCGTTAACTAACCACGCAACATTATCCACGTCAAGTTGTTTAATTTTATTATACATTAATATTACAGGATATAATTTTATTATACAATATAATATTACAGATTGCTAATGTAGATCCGTTAGAAAAATTCTTCCAATGTTTCGACTACGGTCCGGAATTTTTTTAATTACTCGAGAAGCATACATAGGAATATAGTGTTACGGGCTGGAAATACTTGAATATCCCGACATTGTGCATCATGAGAAATTACTCGATATTCACGATATGAGGGTACTAAAAATGCTTTGTTCGTTTTATGTCTGCAGAACCGTAAGCTTTTCGGGCGGGAGCATGAAACCGCAATGTAATCGCGCGGGAGTGTATACAGATACTTTTAATTTTTGTAACGTGGAATATTCGTGGGGCGGGAAAAAATTCCTCGTTGATTACCTGAAACATCCGCCGGAATAACCATTAGGATATTAATGCGGCTTTGCCGCTCAGACATCGGTTTGTTCGGGGATACGAGCGTTCGCCGTTTGCCAAGCGTAAACTTTTTGCAAGTGCACTCCTCGGTGTGTCCGAGACGCATCAGTCTGATTGCGATCCAGGCAACGGAGAGTCGCTAGGTGATAATATGATTTATTACTCGTCTGAAATGTCATGCCGTTGATTATATTTAAATGTATGCGAGAATCCGTCACATTTTCTGATCGATAGTCTGTTCATTACATTTTATATACCTGTACTACGGAGATATGAAAGCGTTCATCTTCAAAATTCTGTCGAAATTTTGTATTCACCGCTGAAATAACAATTTTTGATGTCCACGGGGTCTCAGAAATGTACCGTCATCAAAATTTCTAATTTCAAGAACTTCCAAAGATATTTATAAATTTAAAGATGGTTATAAATATATCAACCATAATGATCTCTTTTCTTAGGTGTGAAAGATTGTATCACCTCTCTGACCTAACAGAAACCTAATTATTTCTGTATAAACCATTTCTCTCAACTGTAGAATATCTTTAGAACTTTGTTCTTGAAATAAGAAATTTCGATGACAGTATACATTTTTGAGACCCCGTGGATATCACAACTAAAATTGTTTTTTCAGCTGTGACTGCAAAATTTTGGTAGAATCTTAAAATGAACGTTTTCTTATCTTCTTAGTACATGAATAAGAAAACTAATGAACAGGCTATCTATATGATATAGAATATATAGGTTCTTATATCTCCGAAACCACGAAAGTAGTAGTCAGAAACTTCGAACTCGTTAACCGGTCTTTCATCCCCCCTGTATATCGTCACTTGAACCCTCCATGGAAGCTTCCTGAGCGTAACGGGACTTTGGGTGTCTCCATTAGAATGCTCGAAAAACGTAGGAGCGTGTAGACTGCGTCTGGGACGGGGTCGCGGGACGTTTTTCTTCGAGATGATGCTGCAATTAGTCCGCGAAGCGGTCGGTGCCAGCAGACCGATAGAAGCTTTCGGATAGCCGCCGCCGTCGCGAGAAGCGAACAAGAAAACGCAAGAGGGGTGGTGAACAACGAAACACGACGGTGCATAAAGTCAGTCCAGTGCCGATCCGACGCCTCGCGTAGTTTGGAGTTACTCCAATTTTGCTAATGCGCTCCCGTGCCTCGTCGAGTGGCCACCAGGCAGAGGCGTAGTTTCGAGTTTCGGGAAACTGCATTTGGACCTCGTTTATATACTTCTGACTCTCACCTTGGCTGGGGGACCGCGCGACGACACCCTGGCAGGACAGATTCGTAGGGGAAAACTCGGAAACTCTTCGATGTGTGTTTTCCTCCCTTAAAGAGCCAACTCCTACTACACCCTCCTCCCGCCCTGGCACGATGCCGGATATACGCTCGTGAACATTTTCGCGCCCGACCTTTCGCTGGGCCGTGAGCTATTAATGGAACGAGAATCGCTCTACCGAAATGGGAAAATGAATTTTTCGCTCGAGCGAGGATTTCGAAACGACGAAGACGACGACGACGCCCTGGTCTATGTTCATCGGTGGCGCTAATTTCGGTGTCGCCGCGAATATCGAGACAACTGGCGACCTTCTCGTTAGACTCGACTAATTGGAGGTTCTTGTGGGCGTCGGTGAATGTACATTTCTTCGCACCATCCTTCTTCTTTCGCTTGTTTTTTTTCTCGGCGTTTGGCTGGCATCGAGTGGTATGCTTCTAATGTCGCGAATGTTACTTTCGTTTTATTCTATTGTGAGGATTGTACACTGTTTCTTCTGTATTGTTCAAAGGCTGATTCTTTGAATAGATTGAATTCCACGACTGTTTCATTATGGATGGCTTCTTCTTGATTCTTTCTTGATCGCCATAGGAAATGCTGATAACGTCCTCCTAGATTACTCTGATATCCACAGGTGGGGCCCCTCACGGGGCACAATATTGTTATTAGAATTTTACAATGGTACCCATTACATTTACGTACATTCATCTGTTTCCAAATTTTGCTAAAAACCATTTGCTATTTCATTATTAATCACACACTTTCTTATTCTTCCTCTGTCGTCATCGGAAGGGTTGAAGGCAGGTCCTCCTACCTTCCAGTGCTGTTCACAGATAGAACCCTTCATGCAGATCATTACCTGAATTTTTTAACGGTGTCTGTTAGATTCATGTTACAACAGTTTACGTTCATCTCTTTTTCTACATTTTCTATATTCTATTTACACTTTCAATCGGAATAGTTGATCGAAGCACTGACAAATATCGATCAGAGTCAAATTGAGCGTGTTTCAATTGGCCGGTAGTTAAGAACGATACAGTTTATTGTTACGTACGGGGACATATACGCCGAGGAGTGTAACAGCCAGTTCAAACGATACGGTTTTTTGATCGATTTGGTCATTTCGCCGAATTGTTAATAAAGCAGCATTAATACGATTCCGTATCTTTACCGAAAATTCAAATTTCACGCGTATGCTTAATTTCTTTGTTTGTACGTATGAATAGTGATTTCGGTTATGGTTGATTCGACAAAATTACCGAATCGGTAAAAAAACTGTATCGTCTGAACCGACTGTAAGACGCGCCATGACTCTACGCTCTGTACACCCGTTTCCGATTGTGTGCGCGACAAATGCAACGGGACATCGGAACAGCCCAGCGTGAACTCCCTCGCATCAGAAAACACCGCCCTTACGTAGATATCGAGAATCAAGGTTGAAACACGCAAGCAGACTCGTTGCACACGGGGAACACGTTACGCAATCCGAGGAATAACAAATATCATTACGTACATTTATCGACGTGTCGGAACAAAACAAGAACGAGGAAAAGTTATTCTCGAGGCTTTTCTAAATTCCAGACGCACCAAAGCGTTTCTCTAATAAGAGATTATTACAATTGCAGAATTTGTATTAATACAATTTAATCGATTGATCGAACAGAGTGATTTCATCTTTGGCTGCGTAAGAAGATTTACACTGACAGTAATTTAAAAAACATTAATAACTTGGAAACTTTATCACTTGATTCTGTAAGTTTAGTCTTCTCGAAATTCCTTTCCAAGTAACTGACTGTTTCTGTGTAAATGAATTTATATTGGATTTTTCTGTGCTAAAACTGTGCTTCGTAACAGTGTACAGTTTTCACTTAATTACACAGTAGGTACATAGCTACTCGGGCTGGAAGGTTTTTCTTTTCATGTAATGTTATAAAAAACTGACGGAGAAAAATATAAAACTGATCCTTTTATATTGTTGCATGCTTTCGCGTAATGGTAACGTGATGTAAAAGTTACTCTGTAGGTCGAAATAATTCAAAGGAAATAAAATCTAAAGATCACGTGGAAAGTTACTTTCTTAGTTCTATAATTAATTCTTACTGTACGAATATTTCTGCTCCCCCACTGTAGGTATGTGAACTGATAGCAAATGGGTATATAATACAATATAAAGTAGGTTCAATATATTGTACGCAGTAATACCGAGAAGTTTACTTTTATGCTAGTACGGTCGATATATTTCGCAACATAACTGCGCAACGATCGAAGTCGATTAACCGAGGAACGCGATTCATGGGCCATAACTACTTGAATCACTTGATCTCGAGACTCTCGTCGGGTGTCAAGTGCAGGGGCGATTGCTTCATGGAGATGCGTGTCACAAATCTACGGTCAGCAGATGTTTAATATTGATGCAACAATCGTTGTGTCACACTGCACGTGGTCGCGACCGCGTACGTTCCACTTACGCGTCGCAATTGCTCGTTTCCACCGTTCATTCAGCGCTTCCCACCGCGATTTCTAACACACGCTCCAAAATATTTTCGATTTTTTTGTTATTCAATTGTGTACAAACGGTAAAGTGAAAAAAATTGCGTGTGAGAGTCTCCAAAATCTTGGTCAGAATAGACCCAGAGATATTCATTCCATTCAAATGGAATCGATTAGAAAGTCCTCCATATTTGAAGTTTCTACAGAATTCCGTCAGTTAACCAATGAACTGAAACACCAAAAAAAAAGGTCTGGAAAGTAAGAAAAATCTAAGGTTAAACGGTGAAGTTACGCGTGGCTATCGTTTTCGGTGAAAATACGAAGCGTTTCAGGCTGTTTTGACGGGGATATACGAGAAGGCTCGCGCAGTTTTCCCTTCGGTAAACGCGGGAACACCACCAGGAAACGAGTCTTTTCATTTTAATTTCCTAAGACAAAAGGCGGCTGTACGTAGCTGTGCGCGCGCAACTCGAGGCTCGAGTTACCTCTCGCGTTAATTCCGCTTAACGCGACTCGGTTTCTCGCCTTTTGCACGCACCTTACGTGCGCGCTTACGTTACCTGCGTTACTTTAGGATGTAATATATATGCCCGGCTTGCCCAACCCAACGAGGAGGAAGTATTAAGTTTAAAAGCGAATTCCACGTCGCGCGAATATATTCCGCGGCTGAGAAAATTAATATTCCCTTCTGGTATCCGGAAAATTCACGTCCTTGATGTCATAATAATCGGCGAAATCGCAGTTATTATTTCACTTCTCCCGAATTATTTACCGGAATAACAGTAGTTACGCTGGTCCGCCGATTTGACGGCGAGGGAGGAATTAATTTTCACATGAGTACCATTTATTGAACCTTTTTATGCGGAAATAAATTGGGGAAATCTCGTTGATTCGTTAAATTTTCGGAATAATTTACGATAACAGCAAAAGTGGAGTCGTCTTCTATTTTCACGGGGGATGAGGAATTGATTTTGAAAATAGAATTATACACCGAACATTTTAATATTGAAATAATTCTTCTATTGTTTCGCAATGAATAGAAAATACTGAAATTCTCGATTCTTTGGACGTTGGAGGAGGAATTAATTTCGAAGGAAGGATAATTTATTAAACCGTTCCCTTGGCCGAATGCGAGAAAATGATTATGTTATTAAGATATTAAAAGATTCTTCGGGCTGGAAAAGCGGAGCTTAAACGGGTCGGCAGACTTTAGCGCGTCATCACGCCCTTAATAACGCGCCTGCCAGTCTGCAACCCCTTTTTAGGAGAATCTGCTATTTATGGGGACCAGGTCGAGGACCAAGCATTCCTGTCGGATACACCCGGTAATTTCATTCGTCGTTAAACTGGTGGCTGCATTGAATCGCTCCCGCGAAAATTCCCCTGCCACCTTGCCGAACGAAAGATGCCTATAAACTTCGCCGACCGAAGACAAAAAGCTGTGGGGTAATTGTCGACACAAATCCTTTTGGGAAAATTTTATTGTTTTCGAGGGGCTCCGGTACTGAATTAAACTTCGTGCCGTAGGAAATAAATTGTTAATTCAACTTTAATATAATAGATATAGCAATATTGTTAAACAATTCTCATTTTAGTTACTGTCATTTGAGTCGAACCAAATAATGGTGTTAAACATTCTCACTATCCTTTATTGTATATTAAAAGCGTAGTTCAATTCTATTGATCTGAATAAAACAATCGATAAGATTAAAGTTTAAAAACGAACAAAAGAATGTTTCTCGTTTCAGTATTCTTTGTAGTTTACACCCTACGGAATTACCTACACAATACATTTTCTCCACAGAATCACGACAGTGATAAGGAAGTCGTGATCTACGTCGCAGCACGATAAATTTTAAGCCATGAACTCTCAAAGACCGCATAAATTTACATCACGACTCGTATCTCATTGTGGAATATTCTTGCCATTAAGAATATACACGTGTAATGTAACATGTAATGAATGCACGGTGCACTTTGAGCGGCTTTTACGCTGCTAGAAGATGCGAAAACGTCGGTGTGATGGGATTTCCTTTTCTTGTCGGAGCATAAACTTTCACAGTATTAAACTACAAAACCAGAGATTACCCATTCAAAAATGCGGAGGACACAGATGGAAGTATGTGTTGTGATCCTATGAAAGAATCGTATTGAGATGGTGATTAGCATATTATTTTTGAACGCAGGTTAATATCCCAAACGAAAAAAACGTCGAAATCGACCGTATTGCAAGATAACGAAGAACGGACAGCATTCAACTTTTCTCATTTGTGAACGTATAACAAAAATTTACAACCGAATCAGCTATCGCAAGTAATTACTTTCAAGGTCGTCGCAACCCGAAATCACGAATATTCGCCGCGAAACGCGGCTATCTTTACCCCGTGGTTGGTAGCCGCGTTCCGACAAAGGCCAACGAATATAGCCGGTCGGCTCGGAGTCGCGATGTTAATTCGAAACACGAACGGCACGGACCCGGCCCGTTGGAGGAGTTTCTCGAGCCAAAATTCCGAGACCACCGGTGTTGGTCCTTTGACGCTGTGTGTTCACGTAACACACGTGGAGTGACCCATCCCCTTGGACTTCCGTGAATTCCACCAATGGAATTACAAGCGGTCCTCCAGCGTTTCCGAATTAATCCCGAGCTTATGGAAATGGGAAATCTCCGATGAATGGTTGTAACGCGCGATCATCGAACGATCGAATGGAAAAAATATTTTTTTACGTGGGAATCCGCAATGTTGCCTGCCAGGTATCTAGTTAATTAGGAGTCAGAGAAGAATTTTACAGTGTCCAGAAGTGATTCTTGTGCAAAACTAGACTACAGATTTTTGGTGCAAATATGTATCAATCTTTAAAGATTAATTGACGGAAAGCAAAATGATAACTTTGTCAAAACTTATTAAAATTCGTAATTTACTGAGTTCCAGACAATTGAATACGCTGTAAATGTGTAAAATCTGCAGTCTAGCGATGGCCAAGATTGTGTTGATCGTGTCTCCAATTTCGTTTTGTTGTAACATAAGAGTGTCAGTCGATACTGTAACGTTCGTCTTTCTTAATACTTAATATCCGAAATTCGGAAGTGTCTATCCACTTGAACAGATCGCCACGATCATTTTTGGCACATCAGTACCTACATTTCGTTGCTTGGATAGTTTTCATAAACTTATTTCACCAGTTACTGTCATCTTTCTGCATCTCTATGTATTTTATATTCCCAGAGGCCTCAAAAGAAAATTAATATTCAACACATGAACGTCCACTTTCGACCTAATCAATTCTTTAAGTGTCGATGTACCATGTAAGTGCAACCTCCCTAACTATTAGAACATTTATCGAATATAGAGTAATTGTGACAAGTCATTACAAAATTGTTGAAAGTTTGGTATAAATATTGCTGAGGGTATATTAAACCTCGGCAGACAACTTCTTATGTTACTGTAACGTAACAAAAGTCTCCTAAAACATATAACGTTTATCAAACATCACATTTCCTTCATACAGACCTAATATAGTAAATCCTCGATGAGTGTTCGAAGACCTCTAGGTGCTGACTTTTTAATGAGGTTTAGCACGGTGTTAGAATTTGGAATTCAGAAGCCAATAATATTTGTATCAACCGCATATAGCCATTAGTTTATGAAATATTTAATATTCAGTGCCGGGGGGCCTTCGAGTACTCGTCCATGATTTACTGTACTTACGAGCAGTACCATACATAGACCCTATGAAATCTCTATCTTATACTCTTATTACCCAATTAAACAGATACATTGTATCGTCTAAAATATCGAAAGTTTAGCGTAACCTGTTTAAACGCATGGTAAAACACAACAGAATGATTTTGTAATCGACAATCATCGGGAACCATAAATCCTCGATGGTTCACTGGGCGAACCGTGTGACTGACCACGAACAGCTTATTTCGGGCGCGGTATCTTCGCGGTGTACGCGTGCCGTTGGTATATTTTCACAGTCGGTCGGAAATAGTCGGTCACTGGTCTAATATTATAATAGCGATGACTGCCGCCGCGTGAAGGCGAGCGAGGCGGGCACAGTCGAATCGCGGGCGAAACGGCTGCCAGTTTTCTAAGCGTGTGTGACGCTCCGCGGGAACGAGAACGCGACCGGATAACGTTACTTCTTGCCCGTCGTCGCACGACTGTCGCAGTTTCGCGATTTCCAGTGATCGGGGAAGGTTGGCTCGTTCGTGTCTACGCGGGAACCGATTTCCCGCTCCTTTTTATATTTCGTTCGCGAGACGATACGATCGACCAGTGAAACCAGTAAAAGATCGTCAGGTGGATTTAATTCATCGATGACTGCTGTTAGTTCGAGAAGCAATAGCGCTATTAATAGCTGTACCGATTGCTACTTCGTGGATTCTGGAATTAATCGAGATCCCTTACGGTTTAATATGATTTATTTCTAACGTGGCACGTTGTTTCGTTGGATGTGACGGATTTCTTTTTGGTATTGTTTTTGTAGTGTTTTAACAAGTATTATTGTGTTAAATAATTCTTTCAATTATGCATCCGACTGTTGTTACATTGTTGAATGTTTCTTTTTTCTAATTGGAATCGTAACTGAGGACTGTCTTTGTTAATTCATTTCGAGCAATTTTCAAGTAATTTCGTTGTTAAAATAAGTATATTCGTAAAGAATAGAACGTTTGCTTTTATGTATGCGAAGAGTAGTTATTTTTCGTGTGTCAGTTTTATTCATAAAAATGTGCTCGGTTATAGCAGTCAGTGGAATCGGTTACTCCGTGTGCGACAACCTATCCACGGAATTACATTGAAGTTTCAGTCAAGAATCACGTATCGTAATACTCTTAAATTGCTGTCAGTTTTGTACTTTGAGTCTTGTATGCATAAATTATTAGATATACATATAAAGACTGAGTGTGAGAGTACAAATGACAGGAAATATTTTCGATTACAACCGATCACTGCTACAGAATTTTCTCCGTCGACTTTTAACTCATTCGGGTAAACAGTGAAGTTTTTAAATCTTCAGTATCAACGTGTTTCTTCGCTCAACGTGACCGGCCAAATTCATGCAAAAACGTCGGCGACGTTTTAATCTCCGCGCGGAACGTGAATTTTCCGCCGTATTACACAACGCTCCGATAGCGATTATACACTTGATAATACGTTCACAGCTATAAATAATCCACGTTGATTTACGTATCGTTTTCCCGCGGCGGAAAAAAGGCAACGCGTTCGTAAATACAATATCCTCGGGAGTGCGACGAATACGGCGCGAGCATATAACCGAGACTGCAGAATAATTTAATGGTGAATAAAAAAAAATAATTTTTTTGTTCACTCCACGTAATCGGGGATGCGCCAGCGCGATCGAAATAATGACGCTTGAATGCCGATAAAGCGTTGGTCCTCGACATTCGATTCGGCCGTGGCAAAACGAGTGAACTCAGTGAACAGTGAACGAAAGTTTAAATTACGAGTTCTCGCGGGGATCTGTCAGCGGACGGTGTGCCATTAATGTCGTTATCGGCGTTTTAAAATGTTGTTAACGACTTGGGGACGGCACGCACGATGACAGCCAGCATGGCGAACGGGAGGCATAAAATGGTAAATCGGTTTACATTATGCACCTTCCGAACGGGCATCGATCTTCGTGTATCGCTATTACATAATTTCCGTGTTTGAATCGTTTCGATCATTCTTCGTTATCACTGTTCTGTAGCTTTGTAATCGATGATCCTGAAGAGGAAATATCGAAATGTACCTATTTATATGAAGTAGCACCTCGATTAACCGATTTAATCGGGAGACAAGCAGCCCGGATAAATCGAGGCTCAGCAGATAGTCGAGACCTTGAGAGAAATTACCGAGAACGTATTTTACAGTGACCCACAAGTTTGTTCATGAAATACTGACACTTCCAC
This sequence comes from Dufourea novaeangliae, assembly GCF_001272555.1. Classification (NCBI taxonomy): domain Eukaryota; kingdom Metazoa; phylum Arthropoda; class Insecta; order Hymenoptera; family Halictidae; genus Dufourea; species Dufourea novaeangliae. The sequence goes on along the minus strand of NW_015373901.1, from coordinate 326,446 downwards.
TTGACCAAATTATTTACCAAAATTCCAATTTTATTTCAAAATTGGAAAACAATTTATCACGAAACGACGATAAAAAATAACGATACGGAGAATATGTGAATCGAAATTCCGTAAAAGTTTTGACACTTAATTAAGTTGTTTAAGAAGTCTGTGAACGAATGTGTGAGTTACTGTATATAGAAAATAAGCTCTTTATATGACAGAAGATACATTCCTTTTTACAATATAGTTATGGTCAGACCTATCTGCTTGCATTTAGTTTACTTTGATCGTGTTTCACGTACAAGTGAAAGAGGGATTTTTTAACCCCGGTTAATCGAGCTCCAGCTGTGCATTGATTTTATCTGATTACATGTTCTTTATGCGAATGCTCCTGTTAACCAAAACACTTCTTTGTTATGAATTACAAGCTCTTCGCTGCCATTATAAATAATAAAACACGATTGACGATAGATTAAAGTATCAGTTCCCTCGTTCTATAAACCACGTCGCATAAACATCGCGAGCAGGTTTTTTCATTGAGAATCTTGTACAGCATTCGTGTCGCATAACGAGCTCGCATATCCCCACGGGCGTGCAGTGAGTTTTATGATTATCATAATTCCCGCCGCACAACCGGGTCGTTGAAAGGCCCGATAACGCACAAACGACTCCAGGCTATCGCGTGTCGCTTCCTAATTACTATTTGTCATTTCGCGGGCAGCCCTGGCTTTCGTTCATTTTTGCCGCGGTATTTCATAGATAATATACTCGGTGACTAAACACGCTATTTTGTTAGAGGGTTACGCAAACATCGAGATTTATTGTAACGTTGAGTTGTGCAGAATTGCTCGATGTATAAAACCTATTGTGGAGCTTGTCGTACTGTTGATGGAACGAGCGACAGATTGGTATGTTTAATATTCTCCACGATTAATTGGAACGATTACAATGTCAACATCGAAACAGAAACTTTGAGCTTTTCTCCCACTAAAAGCACACCATACAGGTTACAGAAGTATTCAAATTATGGATTTAATTGCAATGTCGATCCACTTTTCGACGTAATTGCAGCTCCGAGACTGTATATATCTAAAAGCCGGCATCACGCAATTCCTTATGAACAAATTAAAGAAAAATATAGAATGAAATTTTGTCATTCTCGGTTTAGTTTTTCGAGAACGTCGAGTTTGAAAATTAACGAGAAACGCGTATATTCGTCATGGCAGTAAGTAGAAACGGAATGCAATGACCAGACGCGCCAGCCAAGTGTCCGATTCAACTGCGCACGTATGAAGTAAATATTCAAAATCGATTCTCTCCAAAAACAGAGCCTCAAATGAACCAATTTTTTTTTTATGTTTTTTTCCCTTATTTTGTCTATTACTGTCTGGCCATGTATAATAATCGTGTCTCCAATTTCGATTATGTTATAAATTCAGTGCTACAGATATTTACGTTCCTGCCGAAAATGGTGTACGACACGATCTTCCCACGATCGATCCTCGCGATTCAACGAGCGACACGTACGATAAACGTACAGGGGAAAGGGCCCCCCGTTTCGCGAACAAAATCAGAGCCGGTGTCTAGGAGGGGGGTGGCGCAAACATCGATTAATTAACGATTCCATTCACCGGTGCGCGCAGTCGCTAATCGTCGATTAACCGACCGGCAGTTCCCCGCCATAATTGCATCGTAATGTCAACGTTGCACCTAGATCGAGAGCCGTTACCGGGAGTAACAGGGACCGCCGAGAACGGCCCTTACAGCGTTCCATCTGTCCCCGGATCGGCTCCATAGAATGGTAATTCGGGACGATTAATTCGCGGTTCCGCAGGCAATATGTACTGATGCGACCGCGTGCATCAAATGTGTCGTGGGATTCGTGATTGCGCGGGAGCGGGTCATCGCGATACCGTGCGGAACGCGAAATGCGTTGCGGAATTCGTGTCGTGCTTCCACCCTGAAGCGTCTCCACCCACCCACCTCCTCCTTCTGCTCTTAGTCGATATCCGGTGGATTCAATATTCTGGGTTGTGAATTGGTGCCGACCAAGGTCTGAATGATTTACCGTTTCTTAGAGTTAAGTAATTGGATTACTTGGAAACTTCGTAGTGTTTTTAACCCTCGGAAGGCGAATGGTCTGAGAGGACACAGCAGACGAATGCAGGGTCATTTTGACCCATAGCTGAATTTTCATTGTGTGCAAAATTGAAGAGGGAATTATGTATAAAATTTTATGTTTATCTTCTAGTTCATGTATCACATTTACGTACAACTGCAGAGTTGAACGAGACTCTTAGTATTAATTTATCGTCAATTTAATCACGGTTTAATCGTAGAAAGAAACTTTAACATTGCAAATGAGAATTGAAGTTTGCAGTTGTCCTACTATAATACATAGAATCGAGCTTATAGTGTCTCAGTAAGAAAATAAACATGAACGGTTCATGGACTCCTGAGTCAGAATTGACCTGAACCCCATGTGTGAGTTTTAAGCAGATAACGAACAACGGAATTGTACATACGAAATATGGACATGCTCACTATATTTGATCTTTCAATTAGACACTACATTCGCTCCCTTAAACACCCAGATCCCGACATTATACAAACCACCTCTCGCATACTCAACAGAAGACTTAAACGAAATCATCCTCCAGATATAATAGACCGCTAATAATCTCATATTGTGCTCCTCCCTGCTAGTTACTTACACCACCTATACAACCTACACTGACGACACAAATGAAGTTTACTACCGTTAGTTCACAATACCCACGCTAAAAGGCCGTAAAATGGGATATGTACAATTTTTATTGTAAAAGCCTAACAAACATTATAGAACAACAGGAAGTATTGAAAAGACTAATAATAATCTATAACCTTGTTAGACAAAAGATTAATAGTATTTATTGTCAAGTTTAGCGTACGAAAGTCATCGTCTTGGTGAATTTACTGTAAAAACACGCAGAAGGAATAGAAATGAAGGCCAGTTTTACAGTTCTCCAGACTAATTGAATATCCTTTGTAGTAATATCATGGTCAAGCACGACATATTGTAACATCATTACACGGTATCACCATTCTCGCGATAACGACCATATCCCACTACCATCGATCCAAGCTTCGCCACGACCTAATCTACTCCTCTGCGGGTCTCAAAATCAATTAACCAGTTAACTCCTTCACTCTGTGGGCCGCGTTCAGTCCCTCATGTAATTATGAACTGACCCGTACCGAATTAGCAGTGTAATCCGTGCATTCTGTAGCACCGTCGTTGCATTCTTAGCCCTGATTTTCAAATTCCCTTCATTTCTTCCTCACATTATCGATCGTTGCAGGTATTTCTTACTCGTTTTATTTAGAATATTTAATAAAATGAACTCCAAACGATGGATTCAGTAGTAGGTACGATTCAGTATTTAGAGTTTATCCGTTCGATCATTTGAAGTTTGGCAAATCGTGTAAACTCGATAGAGTAATAGTTTGATACTCGCAAAGTTGGACAGGTAGATTTGGGGTTACGTGTATCCCAAGAAATGTTCGGGTAGTTATTAGCCCCTTTCACTCTCGTTCTACCAAACTATCAAGCAATTATGTTTGCGAGTGTAGTTTCCTCTGTTTAGAGTTTACGTGCTGATTCCAATCCACAGGATCAGTGTTCATCGAGCTTTCGTCTTCTCAAGACCTTCCTCTTAAATATAACTCGTCTGTATTTGGACTATTGACTGTAAGATCCCTTGTACATACGTACGACTAAACAAACGTTGTCTGTTCTACGAACAGTCGCGACAAGAGTTCTTTTTGTTGAGATCAGTAAAGAACTGTAACTGCATTTACTGGTAGTTCTGTTAAAACGTTTGGATAAGTGAATATACATACAACATACGTACCAGTTCCATTAAATGTAGTGCATATGAGGAAGGCATTGCGTAAGTATGGCTCGAGATGATGATTTCAATCGCATCATGAATAATTTCTATAAAATATGTTTCTGAAATGGTAAAAATTGCTCCAGAATATGAGTGTCCTGAATACATCAGTTTCTTCATCCAATTTAATAACTCTATACAGTGATATATGCCGGAAGTAATTTTAGTTTTCACGCAGTACATACGTCATTTTTACCTAAAATCGTACGTTTTTACAAAAACCTATGTTTCTCATAAACTGATGGTGACAGAGTAATTCTTACAGGGATCTCACGCTAGATATTGTAAATCAGAAAAAGTTTTAATTTATTAGACAATGTAATCGGAGTACATGCAGTACTCGTTATTTCGAAGCATATATTAATTCTAATTCCATAGATCTGTTGCATATTTATGGTTCAAGGATTTTTATTCTCTACAATCTTCTTGTTATCCCTGTTCGTAATCAGTGAACAGAAGGTGGGCTCGTTATTCAACGTGGAAATAATTTCTTGTTCCAGGTCAATGGAGACGATGACTGGGAGTACGAGGAGATCGTCCTCGAGAGGGGCGGTGCCGGCCTCGGGTTTAGTATCGCAGGGGGCACAGACAATCCTCACTTTGGCAACGACACCGCCATATACATCACAAAACTTATACCAGGCGGTGCAGCGTCCGCGGACGGCCGTCTCCGTGTTAACGACACGATACTACAGGTGAACGACGTGTCCGTTGTCGACGTACCGCACGCCGCAGCCGTCGACGCACTCAAACGGGCAGGAAACACGGTTAAACTAGTGAGTATTCTTCATCGATTCTGTCGTTTATATCCGCTGTTCAACACTTTTAAGTGCCGTGTCGGTCGTCGGCGGCCGACAGTAAACTTTCCATTTCCATCACGGATATCTGGCAGACATGTGATTTTCCTTCGTGGTTATTATAAAATGTTATTACTTTCTTAGAATACAGTCAATCGTTGATAAGTGTTCGAAAGCTCCTCGACACTGAACAGTAAGTATTTCATAAAGTAATGGACATATTTAAGTGAAACAAATATCATTGGCTTCAGAATTCCAAACTTTAGCACTGTGCTAAACGTCATTAAAAAGTCAGCGTTACACCTGGGGACTTCTCCTTGTCGGTGCTGAGGAGCCTTCGAACACTCATCGAGGATTTACTGTAGTCGTATTTTTAGAACATTCTCTACCAAATCGTTTCGTGTATCCTTCATAACATGTCTTGCAAAATTTTCTTATATTTGTAAATAAACATCGCGTATCGCGTGGCGTAAACAGGCAGTTAACGTGTTAATTGGGGTAGCTTACTTGTACCAGTTAATTTGGATAAAATAAAAATAACCCGCGTAAAACACGATCGTTGTACAGTTTGAAGTTGTTATTCGGACTTAAAGAAAGACGAAAGTTGGGAAGAAGTTAAAAAAGAGTTGAAAATTAAAAGAAAGATGATCGTGGAGACACTATAGAGCTGTGAGGCCTGTAGGATTTTCTTGAGTATTATAAATATTTATTTACAGTAGGGTATTAGAAATTTAGGCTACCCTAAATATCGTCGGTATCCGATTCGATATCCCTTAAAATCGGTAAGGGATGTCGTAAAAGCAAGCATCTTCCTCCCGGGAAATTAGATTAACCGGCAACCCGGAAACACAAACTACTCTTCGGGAACTACCCGCAACCCTAACGACTTACAACCGACGTCGCTTGAGTGATCGTCTCGCTGGGATTTCTCTGCGGATGTCAGAATATACTTTATGGTTAATGAGTCTGAGAGTTGTCACGTGTCTGAATTTGGCGTGTTAGAAGCGTGTTCTAAATAAGATTCAACAGCTAATTGCTGAAATCGTGCTGTACTTTATTTTTTCTTCCGTAGAAAAATCAGATTCGATATTCAATGAGATCACGTAATCGTAGCTCGCGATGCGAGATTTAAATCGCGTTTCTGACGAATAAAACATCTTTGGAAGGTAAGAATATACGCCATGAACGTCCAATTATTATCTGGCAGCTCGACACAAGATAATCATGGACGACGACAATGCTGGCTGTATATCTTGCGGCAAACCGAGATTACCGGTTTCCTCCGCGAAATAATGCTCGCCATTCGCGTTTCTTTAGCCGCTACGATATCTCATCGCCTGAATCTTGATACCCGAAATTAAAACGATATTTCAAGGGATCATTCCCGCCTCTAGTTTATACACTCGACTGTTATTGCGTAGCGTTGCTTATGTTCTTGTCTAGTTTGTATTGTTCTGTCTTGTTAACCGATTACTTGGGTATTATTAGGGCATCATGTACGTTTTTTTTTTCCATAATTTGTGTGATACAGAGTGTCCCATGATACACTTCAGACACTTCTGAACTATTGACCCTTATAACAATATGATAAAAATTGTGTTTTCAAAATCATTCGCTGATCTACCTCATTTTTTGACCATTAACTTTGTGTTCCATCGGTTTCATTGATAGAAAGTAAGAAGTTACAGGACACATGGTCTATACACACATGCATAAATTGGGCAAGGATTAATGACTTACCTTCTCGTTAATTATACATATAACGCTTCATTGAGCCTGTGTACCGTGTACACATTCAGAATCGGAGGCCTTTTAAAAATCTTTGTACAAAAAGAGTTAGCATTTCAATGGACAAATTTTGGGTTCATAAAACCAGCGTGAAATGTGACCCGAATACATTTTCGAGTGGCTCAATGTCGGCGGTGTTGCACGCTGGTCGCTGCAAACTGAAAATATTGTGTTTCAAAGGTTGAGAGATATTTGAAACTCTTGGACGCGGTCGCGTCAGCATTATTAACCCTTTTCGAGTGCCTGCAAAACAGGGATGAGCTAAGCATAAAAGCATTTACGGCCTGGATTATTTCTCCGTGATCCTGGCCTCAATTTTAATATCTTCCAAGGATGGACCCTTATCTGTTTCATTAATTTCTGAAGTATGCAAAGTAAAATACCATTCCTACGTTACTAATTTATTTATTTCATTTCGAAGTACTGAACTACCCTTACGAGCATGAAATCTTTGTTCACTTAAATTTCACTAATTTGATCTTCTCTATATATTAATCATAACTTTTAATTAAGTGTTCTTCGTGTTCTTAATATGTTATCCCTGAAAATCAGAATTCAAACGTGAACTATTTGTGAAATTATACGAGGGGAAAATGAGGTGCTGGATATCATAATTTACCTTGTTTTAGCCGGTGTTGCGAGGATGATTGTCTAAGAGTGTTTCTCAATTAATTTTCAGTACGTACGACGACGAAGGCACACGCAGCTGATCGAAATCGAACTAATTAAGGGTAACAAGGGACTCGGTTTCAGTATCGCCGGTGGTATTGGCAATCAGCATATACCCGGTGACAATGGAATCTACGTGACGAAAATTATGGAGGGCGGCGCTGCTCAAGTAGACGGCCGTCTTGTTGTTGGAGACAAATTAGTCGCTGTCAGGAACGCTCTGGTGAGTTCTGGTACAATTATACTCGTTTCAACGTAATTTAGTAGTTATTCTTTTAGCGACTTACTTGAACAGTAAGTCGTTGTCGGAATTGCTTCTTTGATAATTATCACGTGCGCTAGTGACCAAGAAACTCTTTCGAGTATAAAGTAGCAAAACGAAGAAAAACGAAAAATGACCGAAATTTTTTCTTTCAATGGAAGTAAACACGTAATGTGTACATTCGTACGGAGGCAGTAGATTAGTCATGCATAAATGTAGTGGTTTATTTTCATACGTTCATTCTGGAGGTCAAACTGTTTGGAAAATTTAGTTCACCCTTCTTGCATTTTTTATCTGATCGATGGTTCCGATAGTTCCTTCATGGACCTAGGAGAAAATGAAGGAACCCTAGTATACATATATTAGACGAATTCTCGTGCAGAGAAACTGCTCGTTCCAAACAAGCAAAGAAATAACCTTTTATTTGGAGAGACCAGAACTCATATATATTCGCAATTGGGGTTGAAACCATTCTGTTCCAGATCCGACAGACCCTACCGATAAAAGATTCAGTCTATCCGAAACAAAATCGTAGGAAAATAAAAGGAAAATTGCATAATGTATCACGAGTGAAACAACGAAGCTTCAGCAAATATGAGACAGTAGATTTGTAAATTGTAAAATACGAAAAATTGAGGGACCCTCGGTGTTTCCAGTGCACGTTTCGAAAAATTCTTCGTTCCTCCAACGATCCGCGGACGTAGGACCTGTCGAGAGCGACGCGAAAAAATAGATCAGAGTGGCTTTTGATGGCGACGAGTAATTGATAGCTCCTCGTCAGCGACGGAAGCCTCGTTGCTGTGGTTGCAGGTGCGCGAGGCCTCGTCGTTTCACAGCTTCCCGCGCGATTTTTCGCTTCGGCGGCCTCCCTTTTCTTCTTCCGCCCCCGCGACCCTTCCCTCGAGTCTCGACTTTCCGGAAAAGCTACGATTAAAGCGGTTCGGTTGATTTATAACCACGTCGACCGTGCCTGGGCGCAATTTGAGACGCGCGAAAATCATTACAGGGACGTTTCAACGTCGCCCCCGGACCGATGACTTCAAAGCTTCGAGTCCTTCTTTCTGCCACAGTCTTTTTTTTTATCGCGATTGTAGAACTAAGTTATAATTGAAATCGTAAGCTACAAATTCTTGATATAAAAGAGAAACGCAATCATATTTCCAATATCATTAAGAGCTCGTGTATTTTTTTATTCGTGGATAGAAAACGATTATACAAACATGGAAAAGGGATTGTGTGTTTCTTTCTTTTTTAAAGAAGCGGGTAATTTATCGCAATAACATTAATAGCAGAATAACCAACGTTGATTGTATGCTAAATTGAATTTCATGTCAATTTGTGTAACATGTAATGCAGTATAGCATAGCGTAGTGTAATGTAAAATTACATGCAGAATTAAAGGTCGACATAAATACCAATGAAATCGCCTTTATGATTTCAGTAATTATAAAATAAGAAATCTGAATTCCGTCATTTTGACGGGCTTGGTAGTTCCAGTGTTAAACTATTTTGTGCGGACCTTTATTGTGGCAGAAATTTATTTTAATTGCAAGGATGTAGGAACAATAAGTATAAATACGGTTCTCATCGAAAAGACATGTGTCTTTGTTCGCAAAAATTGATTCTCGCTTATCTTACGTCTGCAAAATTATATTTTTCGTGAGAAACACTCGAATGATTTTCCATTACCTTTGACATTCATTTCGTCGTTCAAATATTCATAGTTTAAAAAAAAAAGACAGTGACAACAAACTGTGCATATAAAGCACATTTACCTGATTCGTGGTAAACAATCAATTTCACCGTGCACATAAGCTTATTCATAGTATGTATCCATATGCCAGAAAAATTAACGATAAATCAGCCATTTTCATCCATTCATAACCGGTAGACTGTCTATTAAAACATTGACGTAACTTATAATAAATAGGTTCGCGCATCAAGACGCGGCAAAGTATCGGAACTTGTATCGACGTTTTCGGGTGGAACGATTTATTTAAAAGTTCGCGAGACACTCTCCAGTCGGTGGTATACGCGGCTCGATTTAACTTTCCGCGTGATCGCGTGTCGGCGTATATATACACTTCAGGAACAACGAACGATGGCAGGAAGTTCGTCAGTTGTTTATGACACCGCCCCGGAAACTTTGCCGATGGTTCGCTGTTCCTTTTTTCCACCGCGTGTCAACCACCCTCGGGTAATTACCATACACACAGGAGGACACGGCCGTTGTCGCTCTGCCCCCAGCCCCACCAAATTTTTTTTCGGGCATCGCAGAATCGTCCAGCGAACAACGAACCAAAAATTGAAAAAATTAAACGAAAAATTGGAACACTGCCGAAAGTGTGTTATTCCCGTTGTTTGCGCAACTGCACGAATATTCATCCTCTTGTTTATTGCGCAGCACGAGAACCCCATTGTGAATTATGAAATTTTTTTTTTCCCCCGCGAGTTTTTCCGATCCTCTCTGTGACCGACCTGGATAATTTCGTTCGTGTTTACCGCGTTGTCACAGAGTTCCATAATTGTTGAGGTTTTGATTCTCGGAAGTAGGTCAGTTTCATTTACAGAAATCAGACATTCCGTATAAGATTAATTCAGTATAAGATCGATGTTAGCCCCTTTCGTTTACAGGAGATGTTTGTTACCGTGAATTATAGAGTTGTGGCAGATGAAGCGATCGATATGGTAACAACGCTTTTGCGTTACATTGAATTTTAAACGAACTCTTTGTAGGTACCTATTAATATAGGATTTTAATCGGAAACTGTCTGATAAATGATGTTTATTGCGGAACGATGTAATTCATAGCAAATGGTGATAATTATACAGTTAGAATTTGACTGTTTAATTTTCAAGTGAAACGCAGCAGCGTGCACCGAAAGAAATGCGTCATCCTGACGATTGAGTGTAACAGGGGCGACAGACAAAGACGAAGCAGGTAAACCCTTGCAATATTTGTTCTGTAATCAATCTCGAAGTGTTCCATAAGGAGCGGAGGAAGAATGATTGATAGGGGAAATTGAACGGGAGAAATCAATTACCGTTGCTCGGTAAATCTCGATCGACACGCGCGCGCGCAGCACCGCAGGATCGTTTTCCTAGTCTATATCGCTTTTGTGCCCTTTTCTACGCCTCCCCCCCCCTCTCCCTCCTCCGTTGAAAAATGGGAAAATAGAGACGCAGCCGCGGTGAAAGGGAATACGTCACGAAATTAAGATGAATGAATAGCGTTAATAAATGAAGAGAAATATTTCAGGCGACGAGACCGGTCGTAAGAATACATATTTCGCTTTCGAGACAGGTCTGGTATACGTGATCCGATTAAATGTCTATTATTCCTAGTTATTTTAGCTTTATTAAGATTATATTCTTGTACGGAGAAATTTGTTTGACATTTTGACCGGTCGTGAAAGTCAAATGAAACATTATTATTATTCACCGAATGTTACATTTCGATGACAGTTTGCATATTTATGGAGCAATAAAAATTCGCAATGGTTGGACCGAGTCTTTTACTTACGGGGAATTAACCATTTTACGGTCGTATGTCTACTCTCAGTCACCAGTCTACCCATGTCTGGGATAAATACGACCGCTAAGGCTTAAAAGAGGGGGTACTTTCCATTAAATACAGTAATATTTTTGAGAACACATGATTCCTAATTTAATAGAATTTTCAATCATTAGTACTCCATCAAATGGTAATTAACTTTTCTGAATCTTCCAAAGTTAACAATTTCGTTTCTAAGTCATATTTCAGCAATTTCTAATCTCGTCAGTTTTGTCTGGCTCATAGATATTTAAAATCATAGAAAATTCTAACATTTCTGGTAGAAGAATATAATGCCCGATTTACTATCTGTATGGGTCGGGATTCGAATTCACCGATGTTACGTGCTTCGTACTGCAGTCTTTATTACCGCCCAGGGGAAAGATAAAAAGAGGATTCTTTTGATTCCAGCAGGGCGACAAGAACCTCGAAAATGTGACGCACGAGGAAGCGGTGGCGACTCTGAAGGCGACCCAGGATCGCGTGGTGCTTCTCGTGGCGAAACCGGAAACCGGAATCGTGCCCCCGCCACCACCCCCGATGGCCTCGGACAATTCGCTCTCGCCGCAACCACGTAAGCTTCTCGCCGCGTTTTAACTGCTCCAATACATACACACATATTCACACATACATACAGAGTGTCCCATTTAAATAGACCCAGTCGAATATCACAGAAACTATTGACGATATTAAAAAATGTTTCAGACAAAATTTAAATGGTATCAGAGATCACACTTTCTGATGCGAGTAACTTTTTTCTACGTGGATGCGTAGAGGTCTTATGAAGGTGAACTTTGTTTTTTAAAATGGAATCTTATATTTTTTAGTGCAGTATTTGATGCTACTCGTTAGCCCCTACATAAAGTATTAAATCACTTATGGCGAATTGATGCAGTAAAAAATATACGGTTCCATTTTAAAAAATAAGGTTGACCTTCATATGACCTCTACAGGTCCGCATAGAAAAAAGTTTTTCTCCAAAACATTTTTTAATATCGTCAACAGTTTTGGAGATATTCGAGTCGGTCGATTTATATGGGACACCCTGTATATTATTCACCCTTCGTGTAAATAGTTGTGTCCACGCGGGTTCGTGGCATGCTCTCTCCCTCCGACCGTTTCGGGACATTTTCAGGATCTTTTCTTCTCGAATTTTCATGACGCTGCCTTCCGGAACGATAAATATTTCACGCACCGCAGAAAAGTGTCGGCGTTACTTTTGTTCGTGCCACCGGACGCGGGCCCAGACCGCGAAGGAAATTCTTTCTCTGGTCGCCACGGAACCGAGAGCCGTCTCGGGCTTTAAAATTTCACCCCTTTCGTCGTTCAGCGGCTCCTGTTGCCGCTGGGGATTACATATGCATCGCTGGAGAATTGTCGCAGATCTGTACATTTAATGCCTGGAAAATGAAATTTCATCTGAAACAGAATTTCCTTGGGTGTTTCTTGAATCCAAATGATATTTTCTATTTCGACTGTTTATCCGCGTTTATTAAATATTTGAATGGTTATTCTATATACTGTCACTCGGTTACCACTTACAAGGGAACTTCGGTGTTTCGAGAATTCAAATTTTGTTTTAATGAAGTAAAAAATAATGAATAGTAGAGTCAACAGTTTGGGGCACTACAGCTAGTCTAAACATGGACCGGAATAAACAGAACGATACATTTCTCATAGCCCGTATAACATATGGTTAAAACAGCGAAAGGGTTAAACTCCGCAGGTTTGTAGGGACCTCAATAAAAGCATCGGGCAATTTTTTGTTTCTATCATTACGATATATAGCACGGTCTATAGTAACGAGTACTACTTCAATCATCACTATTTCCACTCCAACGACCCTAAAAACACTAAAATTTAATCTCATTAATCAACGAGTATCTACGAAACACAATTTCCATTTACAAATCAGTAGATCACTGATACACGACCATTCTTAAGAAATTGAAACGAACCACAATTCGATTAGTTCCCGCGTCTGCCGCTGTGAATATAAACATAGGATTCTCAAGACCGCAGGTGAAAATGAATTTTTGATTTCCGCGACGTCTCCGGTTTCCTCTGTCCGTTCCGACGATCGAGCGCAACTTATTCATCGTGGTCGTAAAGTCGTGCTCGTAAACTCCTTCTAGCGTCGCTAGAAGACCGCGAACCGTCTCATTTCCCGTAGCTGGTACCATCTATATACCATCGCACGACGGCGAAACTCGAGATTCGCGAAAACCGGGCGGCTTTGCCTTCGAATCGTTGTCTAATTACGGGCAGGACTTCCATCGTCGAAATTATGTTCGTTTCAATTTTGCTCGGAACAACAGTGTGTCTAATTTGGATAGCGCCTGTAAAGTTTGGGGGAGCGCGCACACGAACACCAACAGTGATTCTCGTTAGAGAGATAGTTTATGTTAGTGTTGTTCGAAGGTCCAGAAGGATCCATAGGAGGGAACTTACAGGAGAAGGTTCAATAGAGGAACTCTCTTTGCTCTATTTACGATCGTTGATCCTTCTTTTCTGTCTTCATTGCTTTCCGTACTCCAGTTCCCAGGGCTTCAGCCACTCCCCCATTCATACGATTTTGTAGCGCATCCCTGCTTACTGTTGCTGGAAAAGATGGTAAAATTATATTCTAAAATCGGATAAATGATTGTTTCCATTACCGATACACTTGAAGCGGGGAAAAATTAAATTGTCCCGCCATCGAGAATCACTGGTGGACACTATACGTTAATTAAGATAATATAGGGATTACTTTGCAGGAAATATTAATAAATGCAACTGCATCATCGAAGCGATGGAGGCAGACTGTAAAGTAAAAGCAGAAATTGCTTACACAGAGTGTTTTCAAAAGATACTACGAACGTTTATGGAATTGTCAGGGAGCAGTTCGTATTGTCCATTGTTTCACGGGGTCCAACCAGAAATCAAGCAATTATTCACGCATCCGAACGGTACAATCAGATAATCATCCGCTTCCATACCGTAAGCGATGGAGAAACGCGGACAGATAAGTTTCATTGTTGCAATAGAAAATCAATATCTACGCGTATATCCCCGAGAGGATTAATTTGAGATATCTGCGTGTTAACCGAATGTTATTTGGTATGGCATACATATATTGGATAATGAGATGTATTGAGTTATTTTTGAAAACACTGTGTACAATATATTGATTAATTAGAACCAATAAATTACGTCAATTATTGATTCTCGTACTAATTGCAGTAAACAGGCTGCCTAGCAAATTCAATAACCTTTTATTTAAATAACTCTGCCATTCTACGAGAGTCAACCCTTTGCAGAATATAATAACATACCCTATTTTTATTGCAAGGGTAGCAAGCAAGAAAAATATTTCTCAAAATTGAATTCAAGAATCATTATCAGTATCACGTCCATTTTCCAAAAGGACAGAGCTTACGCACTTGCAAATACCAACAACTGTTAATTCCATCATTATTTGGTTGCAATTTCGTTGAATCCACCGTTTGCTTTAAAGAATGTCGAATATCCAACGGGTTGACTCTCGCGATTCGGCACGGGTCGAAGGCTTCATCCCCCACTCGAGTGAAGGAAACTTCTAAATTGCCCGTATTTGTTTTGTTTGTTTCTCACGTAAACAGGAAAGCAAAATGGTTCTGTGTCGGCGTTGGAGAACAACTCGACCCTGCCGTACTCGCAAGAATCACGTCACGCGTCTTCTCTCGCTCTTCACGGGGCGGCCACGCCGCGAGCTGTTTCACAGGAGGACGTATCACGGTGAGTTCTCTCGAAGTATGCTTTCTTCTCCTTCACGACAAAAGAACAGAGTAGCTGTTCCCCTCTTGTGCTCTTTTGAAGTCTCCGACGTTTCTTTTATTTCTTCGTACGGGCGCGCACACCCACGGGTTTCTCCTCCCCTTTGGATCTCTTTCTCGACGCGGAAACTCCTTCGAACGCCCAGAAAATAAGGAGCCAGAATGTCACGTACACTTCTTTTAAAACGAATCACCCGAATATCGTTGCGATCTCGCTCCACCCTCTCCCCTTTCCCCGGCTATTTTCTTTCTGTTCGTAGTTTCTTTTTTCTTGGATGCACCAGTTTTTGACCAGGTTGCACCCTGGCGACTGAGATTTCTCGCAATAA
Organism: Dufourea novaeangliae; assembly: GCF_001272555.1. Lineage (NCBI taxonomy): Eukaryota > Metazoa > Arthropoda > Insecta > Hymenoptera > Halictidae > Dufourea > Dufourea novaeangliae. Next base: position 311,340 of record NW_015373901.1, on the reverse strand, counting down.
GAACGACCGACACAGCAGCGCGGATTTTCAAAGAACGGAGTGTCTGTCTCGCGTGAAAAACGATTCAAAGTTGATCTCGATATATGTGGATGTCTTTATTCAACATGAACAGAACAAAATGAAATTTGGTAACAAGATACAATTTATGTATCGTGTTATTGCTTTCAATCGAGGTAAGTCCGTCAAAAGCAAAAATCCAAAATTTCGATAAAACTTGTAAGATAGTGTATAGATTTATTAACATCTGTAGGTAGTTTAAATTTTAATGTACGTAGAATAGAACACGGAGATGGGTGAAATATCTAAAATTTAAAACTTATGTTCGTATTCAAGCATGAATGATTCTATCGGGCGTATAATAATGAAAATAGTTCAAGAACACCTATAAATTTATTATCAAAATTCGATATATAAAAGTGTCTTGAACAGTTTACGGTCGTTTACAACTTTTTTTCTATCAGACAATCATTTTAACCTCCCTTCAACTACGGCGCAGTTGCCTGATATGTAAAATTCTCAACTTTTTCAATTAAACTTACACACTGTCGGCTATCCGCCTCATCATAAATATTCACTACATCGGAAAACTATACAGAACCAACCTCTATAAAACCTTGGTGCAGTGTTCAGGTTAATTTAACCGGAAACCAGTGTTTAACCCTCAGGTACCTTTTTTATTCTAGAAATTTCTAAATTACTTTGTCTCCAACAGCTTTAGTGTAATCTAGCTATACAAATATATATCCTTCGTTCAATTTCAATTCAGACCCAACGTAATTCAAGCACCAGTAGCACAATATTTTCTTAACCACTGCAAGAGAGTAAAGAAAAACATTCCAGTACAATTCCCAAAAACATTTCTAATAACAAACTCTACCCACCACCAGCGAAAGTTTCCCCGAAACGTTTTCACGTATCAAAGGTAGAAAAAAGACTGCTTAAACATAAACTAGCTCGGGGGGTGTATATTTTCCGTTATTGTCCGAATCGCCGGTCCGTGAATATCGTGCACGAGTTGCAACCGCGCTCCCATGCATACACACACACACACACACACACACACACACACACACACCGGTGCCGTGGTTGATTATACAGTTGCAGGAGGAACTGTTGAATTAGCCGACGAGAAAGAGCGGGGCACAATGGTAAACGGCTGCTGGAGGAGATAGACAGAGACGGCGATCGTTTACGGGTTGAACTAGCTACGGGGCTTTAGGAAGCGGAGCAGGTGAAGGGGTTGCGGTGGGCCTCCCGCGTGGACTAATTGCCGATGGATTAAGAGCTTATCGAATCGGTCCTGTCTGCCAGAGACAGGATCGGGGTTTGGACACATTATGTACCCCTTCTACGAGCCTCATCGGTGCACATAGGTCCGATTCGCCATATCCCCCTCGCCTACTCGTTGCTTTCGAATACAACAACGTGCTCCCCGTGCGCGTCGTGTCGGTTTGCACGGGTTAAGGTCAGTTGAACGTCACCTGAATTTTGGGTTTCATTAGCATGACTCTAACTGAGCTGCTAGCCCGTACATTCGGACGATCGAACACCCCTGAGACTGCTCTGGATTCGGTTTGAAACAGTCCGAGCCCCGTTTTAATGCTTCGCTGGGCTTGTAATTCGTGTTACTCGACCAGCACACCTGGTCACTGTTTCACTTCGATATCGCGACGGGTTATTTCGTAAGTTAGGGTAGTTATATAGATTATCGGTATCGTGACGATACCTCGGCGCGATCTACCCTGTCCAGGGGGCTTCAATGGGCAGTATCGTAAACCGACAGCTTCCGGATGGTATCGTGATCGTGGGTTCGGTCGATTTCTATAATCGGTTGGGTGGAGTTGTCGATGCCCGTGGGTCAGTGTTCCTTCGGAGGAAATTTCTTTGGCCGGTGATAGCATCGTTTGTAAGCAGTAATTTTTTAGACAACTTTATATAGGATATCTAAATCAATGTAGGATAAGTGACCCAATTACGAATGGTGTCCCTATTATGGAGGGTTAATTATATTTACATAACTTAAAAACAATGATTTCTTTTAAGGAAGTCTAACTCCGATTTTATTCGGAGGAATTAAAACATTATTACTTTAAACTCTTATATATATTATAATTCGTAGTTTAATGTTAAACAGGATAATTTTGGTCGTGAGTCTTCAGACAGTCCAAGTGAAACTGTCAGGAAGTCTCACCTGTGTTAAGTTACGATTCCCTTTTATGTGTAAATAGGTACATATTAGTAATTTTGAAACTGTAGTATTGAAGGCTTCGTGACAGGTGCAAGAACCCTTTTATTTCGTTTGTTTGGTATTTGAATAATTTTTAATTGTTCCATAGGAAATTTTCTCTGAGTGTTTCGGAAAAATTACACTTATTAGAGGGTGTGAAAAGAAAAACAATAATTAATAGTAACAACAACAAGCTCTTCGAGTCACTTACCCTATTACTCTATACTAAGGTAAGCGTTGTATACCTCCGTAAAGATCGTAAATCTCTTTCATCGAACAACTCGGCCAAGTTTCCCCAGGAATGAGACACAAAACTCAATTTCCGTTCGAACCATCTCCGAAGGATAATCGAGTTAGACGGACCGAATATCGAAAGCATCTTTCCGGGGGGTGGTCGGAACTCACCTTGCCCGCAGGTGCACGAAACTTCCGCGAAGCCGCACTTAATGAAATATTCCATTCATGGCAATATTTAACGGTGGGTAACCCGGGCCCAGTTCCTCGAGTAGTCAAAACTGCAATTAGTTCATCCTTCCTCTTCCACTCTTTCTCCAGCCTGGCCGTGCTTCGCCTCCCTCCGTCCTTCGCCAATTCTCCTCTCCCTACCCCCACGATTCCAGTTAAAGTTTCAAACCCCATACCCCTCCGGTGTGGTCAAAGGATCGGATTTCGCCCGCGGGGATTTCGCGTGGTTCCAAGACGGAACAGCGGAGAAGAGATGCCGGAAGATAGAGTCTGTGGCACGAGCACGTGCGATGGAAGGGGGGTAGAAAAGAATAGAAAGTCAGGGAGGAGTAAAGTATAAGGAACGACGAGTTATTACGGCACTCAGGCATCGGCGCAAATGTACGCAAAAAACTTTAATTTCTAGCCCCCGTAAATTAGCCAGGAACCATTATGCCGTGGCGATAATTTATCCCCCACCCCGAATTGCTAGGCCCCCGTCGTAGTTTCGCCTAACCGCCCGTTACCTTAAGAGGAATTAGGATAATTATTTAGTACTCTACGCGGGTGGAACTTTCCACGAGGTTCTTTCTTCGGGATTGCGGGCGGAATGTTTCTCAGATGATGAAGAATGAACCGAATTTGAGGAATTGGACCTGAGCTTACCGGCTCCCGCAGGTTTACGACCCGGTTAGGTCCAATAATTTTCTTTCTAATGTGTGGAGAGGAAGGGAGAAGGGAATGGTAGGATTAGGTCGGGGGTGGTAGATATGACATTAATACGGTTTGAAGTTTAAGTGGTTAACTTTATTAATAATATAATTTATACAGTTATAATAATTAGTAGGGAAGATGGTCTAAATATGGGCTAGCACGTCTACTTGAGGACTTATTGCCGAACCTGTTGAAGAGTTCTACTATAGATTTATAATACTAGATTTATAATGTATAGTTAAAATATGCTTCTTTTGTTTTTGAACCGTAATTTCACGCTATTCACGCTGGGGTGAAGCATCTAATATGACCCTATACATTCGACTAGCTCATACTTAAACTCACGACTGTATTTGGATCTTCTCTTCTATGTACAAAAATCTGAGACTGAAAGAATATATGTACAGAAAAATGGTTGCTGTCACTTAGTTGGAGTAAATGCCCAGAGTTTGAAAAGTAGTACTCCCTGTGGAAGATCGTGAGTGTTTGGGGAATAGCCGGGCGATTTTTAAAAGACACGGGATTCGCTATTTCAGACTCGAGTAAATATCAATCTACTGTTCCTCTTCTTCTCTTTTTCCTCGAACAAATTGATTTTCCCGCGTTTCCGCCTTGCCTCTCTCCGGGGAACACCTCGTGTTTTCCGCCTTACCTCGGATTACCGAAAAACAATTGGGAACATCGATCGGCATCAGTGAAATACCGCCATGGGCAAAGGAACGAGACCGCTTCTCACTTTTAATTCTTAACTGATTCTAGATAAATGTAATAATTATTATTAATTTAGTTTTAATTTTGTTTTCCTGCTTATAAAATCCAATTATTCTCTTACTTCAAATGATTCTTTTAGAGAAAGCATTGGTTTACTTACATTTCACATATTAGGTGTATCTAGTAAGTTGTTCACTTTTTTTTATATGAAATTTTATATTTGTTTTGAATATATTTATATTTGTGGTATAGTAAGAATACGTCTTACTTGTTTCAATTATTCTCGACCATTTCAACTAAACAGAAGATCAGATGAGGAATTCTGCAATTATCCAGTCCTTGAATCGTTCGGACTCTTGGCAAGTTGATTATAGAGAACAGTGAGTATGACACTGCCATTGTTCCGTTGGCCAATATACTGCTTTTGTCTTACTTCCTTTCTGCCATTAGTCACTGTTGCAAGTTTCACTCGATACTAGTTGGTTTATGATAATATAGCGATAGCGACGCGATTACAAAGTGGTCGACAAAGCCCGTTTATAGGGTGAGAATACTTCATATAGTAAGAATTGCACCTTAAACTGAAATCATAGAATGGCAAGCATTATTATACTATTCAACATTTCCCCGTAAAAGAATTATTGATGATCTATACGAATCACCTATCGTATCCTCGAAGTACACTGACGAGCAAACTCGGCTTTTCCGCTCGGAGAAAGAGCTTCCTATCACTTGATAAATTTATTTCAAGTACCGAAATAAATGTTAAACCGAATGTTAAATTGGTACAAACTTCAGTAACTCCGAGACCAAGTGGTAAGAGGTCTTTCCCTTACATCACATTTGCCCCTAACGGAAGCCGAGTTTGTTCGCAAGGGTACATTCGAGTGTTCGTTGCTGCCGGAGATCAAAGATAGGAAAATTCATTATCTAGATAGAAACCTGCGAATAACGAATAAAAGATAAAAAATCATTTCGTCATTTTTAATCGATTAATCATAGAAAGTCCAATTTTTGTAATAAAATAATACTTCTTACATAAGGGGATACTTGCCAAACAATTACTTAATCTCATTAAGTGTTTAAAAGTCAGGATGACGATCGTAGATACTGCTATTTTTCTCTATTCAATGAAAATTCTGCCTAATTCTGCGCTGGACAAGGACCTTCGACACGAACTTTTTGATCTTTCATTCCCGTAACACACTTCTAGCCCATGCTCTAATCACTTTAATCCTACTCGCTCGAGATTCCGCATGAACGTTTCAAAATACCTACTGTGTATGAAATGTTTTTCTTGCCGCGCGACGGCTGTCGGTAGCGGTTTAATTTCACTCCACGCGACGGAGTCAACTACGCACGGCAATCAGAACAAACGCGAGGCCGGTTATTAAGCTCATACACGATACCCCGGAGAATCCGTACGGTAAATGACTCGAGTTTAATCATCGGGAATTATGGTTTTCTAATCCTCTGCAATATCCGTGAAGGATCCGACGCGGTCGAGCTCGTTAAACGCGTTCGTAAATCCTGAACGCACCTGAGCGCTTGAAACGTTCGTACACGCGAACGTGCAACTGATCCGGACCCCCTCCCCTCCCCTCGTGTCGTTTAACCCTTAAAGGGGAACACCACTGTGATGGCCGGGAAAATGAGCCTGTTTTAAGAATGTTTCAGAAATAATTTACTGTTCTCACTTCAAAATTTTATTACCTAGTTTTAATATAATGTCTTAAGAGATTTAAAGAGATTGATATAATATTACTTTAAGTTTTCCATATTTGTAAAAATATATTTATGACTCTCGAATAATTTTTTAATTGTGAGGGACAGGTTTGGCTCTTTCGTCTCAAAAGATTACCGACCCCTGTTCTAGACGCCTTACAGAAAAACATAGGTCGCTGGCGGGATATGTAACTTTGGATCAACTACTCAGGAGTCAAATGTAAAAAATTTTGTATAGACTATATGAGATTAGTTTCTGTTACACGCACGAATGTAAATGAAAAATTTATTGTAACAGTGGCGGATAGCTTGAAACGGAGCCTCAATGTCCATAGTTTCTCGATTCCGGAATAGACGGTGTATTCATTAAAAAAAGAATTTGTTCAACGAGGTCATTTAGAAAATATATCTAAGTGTGTACCCAACCTAAGGAAACAATAACTAGCCCAGACAGGGAGTTGATTACTTGATGTAACATTAATGGTATCTTCAATTCAAACAACACAACAAAAGTTATTTGTTCGGAAACCTCTGTCCAGTGCTGTGTTTGCAACAAAAGGCGTCTGTTGCTGGAAAACATTTTGTTGATATGACAGAACATTCGAATCCAATTACAGTGTATATACACGGGGAGCTTTATTCAACCCGTAGGCGGTCTCTTTGTCCGTTTGAAAATACTCGAAAATAATTTTATCTGAATGAGACTCGCAAAATGAAACCGCGATATTTTCTTATAATCGGGAAGGCTCCGGTGTTTCTTCTACGTGTCAGTGGTTAATGCTTGTCCGCGGGTTTGCACGGTAGTTGAGAAAGTGCCGGCGCCACACTTTGAGGTCAGCTTCAACCTCCGCCTGGAGGGTAGAGCGTAAAGGAGAGGCGAATTCTTGGCACGGATGCAACGACTCAGCCGACCAGGCAATCTATACACACGCGTACGTACGTTTGCAAACACACCGATACACGGCTTCAAGCTCTCGCGCTCATAAACTCGGAAACGCTCGGGCCTGTTTGCGTTTCGACGTACGTACCGGTATCTTCAGAAGTGATTCACCTTTGGTTGCCACGTGAAAATTTCCTGGTTAAATTTTCCGAGATTAGAGTCAAAGTGAACTCGCGTGGGAGATTATTACGATTAAATTAATTACAGCGAGTAGTTTCACAATTGAAAAGCATCGAAATTTCTCTCTAGGTATCTAGAGACATAACGATGTTGTAAAGATGTATTGTTTGTAAAACTTCTTTACTACACTTGATATACTTGAAAGGAATGCCAATTTCTTTGATGTAGACACTTTCGACTATTTTGAATATTTTCATTTATAAACCCTTTATGATATGTGGTAACATTATATGCACTGCGTGGTACAACTATAAAATCACTCTAAAATTTTCAATTATGGTGGTACATATTATGGTTACAATAAAAACGAACCAAATGATAATGTTTCTTTAGGAAAGGATAGATCATACTCCCTAGAAAAAAAAGTGATTCCTTTCTATTTTAGCCATAATACATAAGGACTTTAGGGTGGTTTTATACTTATGTCACGCAGTGTATAGCCGAGAGAAAGGCTTAGAAGGATCGTATTGTGTTATTTTTTGTTTAGTTTCATTCTCGGTACCTCTAATTTTGGGACACGCTGTAGCGCCTGCCTTTTTTGGCGTAGAGTGTGCATACACGTACACACGCATCATCGGGTGTGGCGCGATACTCAACACACTTGCATCGGTACATCTGCAGCTGCAGTCGCGAATGCAGGCCAAGGTCGAAGCTGGCCCGGGTCACGAGCGAGCCTGGCTTTCGACAGTTTCGCTTACGTAATACGCGGGTATCGTTCCGTATCGATTTGGTCCACCGAAATATACATATATTTGTTCGCATCTGATCCAGGTGATCTTCAATCAAGATAATTACCGAATACCAATAAACCATCATTCGCGTTAGACATTATTGTTACAAGCTGATTGGATTGTCAGAAGCCAATCTTGAGATCAATTCATTGCATTAATTAACATGAAACCAGTTAACCCTCTATGGGCCCGTGTAACTTTCAAGTCACATACTAATATGACGATATTTTATTAAATAATTTGACTCTTGTCATAAGGTGGCGTATACATTTTGTTATATAATATCTTTTTACTAACCAATAACATGTTGGACAACAAAAAAACATGTTGGATTCATTATTAATCTGTATTTTAAATGTACAGTCCTGAAAAAAATTCGGCCCATGGAGGGTTAAAGTTCAATGTCCAATGGGTCGATTAGACTGATCGAAGTTACAGAATACGATTAACTCCATACTGACGAAGCTAGACAATTTTTTCGATCAATTATAACAGCTCTGGGCAGCGTAGGGGCACTTCACGCACCTGTTTCCCTTTCCAACCTTTCTTTCGCACTGTGTGCCTTCGTAGAAACAAAGAAGTCCAGACTCTTGTCTCTGTCACTCCATGGTAATGGTGGACGATGGTGGGGACAAGTTTTAGCTCCCGGGAGCCAACTTTGCCCACTGCTGGATTATAACAATCTTCAGTGCCATTCCAAATGCATGCAATTTAAAGATGAATACAATCTAAAAAATGGCGTAATAAAACGTCCTTATAATTTCATACTTCGTTTGAAACGTCCTTATAATTTCATACTCGAGCATTGCTTAGGGTTGCGTTGCAAACGACAGATTTCACGTACCGATGAAGTCAGCAGCGCGGCTCTTCGAGGATGCGGAATCAGCGCGATATCTAGCCTCGTTTCGTCGGCCAACCATGCAGATTCTTTGCAATCGATTTCGTTGTTAAGACAGCCGTTTTTTTTTTATTAAATACGATCTGCTTGGATCGTTTGATATTGCACTTGATGTGCGAGGTCGTGTCGTAATTCCTGGCCCGGTTGGACTTATATCAGAGACGTCTATGGAACCTTGAACTATTACGAATGAAATTACTCGTTTTGTGTTCCGTGTTATTCTACAATATTATACAAATATGCCACATAATGTGAGCATTGCCAGCGTTTCTATCATTTTATTATAGGAATAATAAATTATGAACTTAATAATTTAATTGGAGGAGAAGTTTTTCTGTCACAGTTCGTTTTAGTGGTACATATGTTAACATCAAATACAGAATATAGATTTAATGACAGTATTAATAAGACCTCCGACGCGTATCAGAAACTTCCTACTACGAAGCAGCTTTTAGAACTGTAGAGCAAGGATGATAATGAGTCGAAACAGCTTTGACCGTGTCAACGAAACATTTATGAATTCACGACCGTCACTATATTTCCATCGAATAAATAACCCGTATGTAAAAAAATATTGTTCATACGACCTTTGCGCTCGATAAAGCTTCTCGATATATCCGAAACTGTGTAACGAACCGTCCCCATGAATATTCAAGTGCCTTGGTCCAACCACGGCGAACCAGAATACCACCGTTCTGGGGTTAAAGAAGAAACATTTGGAAAAGAATTCACGGAAAATGACGTTCGTCTCCGCCAGGGCAACGCATTTTTTCCATTAAACTCGCCAGAAATAATAGCCAGAACTGTGCGATGTGTGCAGCTCGGTCTAAGGCCGGTTTCACACCGAGCAATTTCTACAGAGGGGACAGGGTACTTTGCATCGAAGAATAATGGATTTCCCAGCCACGAGATGATCCTCTATTATCCGGACGGGTTGAACGGTCCAGAATTCTTCGCAGGCTTCTCCCGTAGAAAAGCTCGGCGAATTTTTATCCGCCACCTCCCCCTGACCACCCCCGACCAGCCCTTTCGCCTTTCTAAACGCGACACCCGGATCGCTCCATTGTTCCCAGTGGCTCTCTCTAGTTCCTGTGAGGTTTCATTCGCCATTTCTCTTCACTCTCGCGACGGAGGCACACACAGTTGTCGCCGACGCAACGAGCCACCGTTATACGGCAGACAGGAAGGATGTTTCATTTTCTGATCTTGCGGGACACCTTTGTCCTCGATCGGACAATTCCCTTGCCCGACGGGGGTCATTCTGTCTCAAGGGCTTCTAATCGCTGGATCGCGTCCGATCCTCGAATCGACTGATTGCACTTATTTCTACGGACCGTCGAATCTCTGACTGTGTTAATAAATAATACGCTGAATATTTAGTCTGGATAGTCATTAGTTTCTTCTGAAGATTCGTCGAGGAATATCTGTCATCGATAGGTAGTTATTGGTGTGTACATCGATGAAAATGATACTGGTGTAGTTTACAAACCATGGATAAAAGAGGCCTAGCTGTTCGTGAAATTTTTTATTGAAAGGAAACGTTGATGACACATGGTCCCTGCTAATTAGAAAGGCCAAGTCTTCGGTTGCATGGGCAAGCATTGCGTTTATTTTCGCCTTTTCTGTGAAGAAAATTCGGTCAGTTGAAACATTCAATATTTCATTTGAACATTCAATATTTCATAAACTAATGGCCACAGAGGGTTGAAACAAATATCATTAGCTTCAGAATTGCAAGCTCTATCACTGTGCTAAACCTTATTAAAAAAACGGCAGTGTTACACCTGGGGAGCCTTTCCTTGTTAGTGTCACGAAGGCTTTTAACATTCATCGAGGATTTACTCTATCTAGCGTACTTTTAATTAATCAACTAGTAGGAGTCGATACTCTAGACGAAATCAGTAGAGAAGACAATTTCCAGTGTTAGGTGACTTTCGATCGAAATTATTTTGACGAAATGATCCATCGATCTCAGTCCCACCTAAATGCCGGCAGAGCATTTGCCTGAGCCGCATATCAATGCCTTGAAATCAAGATTTATCGTCGAACTCTCCGCGGAGGCGCCACCGAGTTTTCCGGCACGTTTCACCGGCTCAGCCGTGTCACACTAGAAACATATTGATCCGCGTGGAGGGGCAAGAGGAAACGGTTCGAGGGAATGTCGTTGGTCGACGTGTATCGGCCATTCGCGGGAGGTGGGGGGGGGGGCTTGCCGTTCAAACTCAAACCGCTCGTAAACAAGTTTGTTGTATATCCGACCGACGATTTTCACGGTCCGTGTCGCGCCGTATAAATAATCCTTTATCGGTACAGAACCCATGTAAGATCGCGTGTGTGGATAGACGAAATTGAAATTGGGTGGAAGGCTCCCTTTTGGATCATAGTATTTGTCCCTTCGATCGACATTGTATGTAATCCCTTTTGAGGCTATCTATCTCACACCATTTATTGACGTTAGTAATGATATCAATTATTGAAGGAAATATAAAAGTTTGATATTTTTAAACATTTGACGATCAGATGTGTTTTATTAAAAGATTCTAAATTCTATCAAGAGATCATGGTATGTGCCTGTAGACTGTATATTCTGACGTCTCTTAAACATGGGTTGGAATAGTATACCCAACGACAAACTTACAGGTTCGCGGTTATACCTGTGGTGAGTGTTGGATGTGCTTCATTAATTAGCTAGAAGTTATGCTAACTATGCAACACAATGAAGGAAGAACGCGTAAGGGCTCTTAGTAAGATTCAGTTGTTTGTGAAACTTGTGGTCGTTTCCACGACAGAGAATAAGTTACGGTTTTACTTCTAATTTTGTATCTTGATAATTATTTATCGGTGATTCTTTGTATTCGGGGTCTAAATAGGAGGATAAAATACGATTCTTTTTTTTTGGGATAGTAATCTCTTTGGGATGAATTGATGGAACCAAAATAATACCGGCTCAAGACTACACAGACTCGATTTAGACCAATTCAGGGAGAGGTGAAGCAAATTGAAACAAAACACAGCACCGAGAGACTCGAATTCAATCAACCTGGAACCGGGAATCTCGATTAGGTCTAACCCAGACGATGAGATTCGTCTGGGACTGAGCCTGTTGATGGCGAATCTACATCGTAATAACGTTCTTGTTTCTATAATTTATTCCAAAGTTGGGCAAAATGTAATCTAATTACAAATTTCGAATCACAATTACAATTTAATTACAAGACAATTACATTGCAATTAACTATACTAAATTTACAATAAAAATTACAATGTACATATTTGTATAATTGCAATGCAATTATAAAATTTACAGTATAATTGTAATTGTCCCTCAATTACAATGTAATTTCAATTTAGATTTTCTAATCAGATTACATTTTGCCCAACTCTAATTTATTCCTTCTTAAATCCCACTCCTCTCGGAATTATCTCCGCTGTCCTATACGTCTCCCTTCGTGTGTAACGGCAGGGGTACGTGGTCTTGCAATTAAATCGTCAACCGAGTCGTGAGCTAATCTTAAACCTTCCACTTCCATATACGTTGGCGCACAGCGGATGTACGGTCTCCAATGCGCATGTCATTTCAAACCTACAGAAACATGGGTGAGGATCTAAAAATTATATTTTTAGAAAAGAACAAATCGCTAGGATCCTTCGCTTTATATACAAAGTTTTTTTTTACTACATCAATCTTATTCACAGTACAATATTCATAAAAAATCAGTATCTCAGCGAACAGTTAATTTCATTACAACTCGCAGGTCTTTTTTAAACTTCTATCGAACTCTGTTCCTTTGGTTAAGTTCTTCGTATCGAACACATTAAAAATGTTCGAGCATGCCGAAATTTCTGTACTCCAAACTTCGAAGCCATTTTTAAATTCCGCTCGAAGTTTGTATTCGCGTAGTTGGACTTTGCATTAGACTTTATAATTCACCGAATAAACTGACATTGCTTCATCGGGGGGTAGGTATATACGTGAACGCAGCGAAGGTAGCACGTAGCTGGTAATTTTTCGCTGTCCCATGTCGACGTTCGCTTTCTGAAAAAATCAACCTCCTCTCCCGTTTTAATCGCACGTCATCGGCCGTGCATTCGCGACAGCAGCAATCTGCGGATATTGATTTATACCTCGAAACAAAAGGATCCGGCCTGTCAATGGCCTGGAAGGCGAGCGTAGACACACCACCTGCGGCCCTTTTGATACCCCGCGAAATGAGAACTTTGCCACGGACAGGTCTCTGCTCTGTCCCCCGCCAACCCCCCGTCACTTGTGTCGCTACCCTGTCTCCCGAGCCCTCTTACCCCCCACCACTGTTCCGCCACTCCCCGTTTTTCCACTATAAACACGCCAGTTAAGCGTTATTCTGGTTTTGTCACGTGAAAGGATCCAGTTTCGTCTGAAGCGTTTTCGCTCCCGTATAATTTGAAAAGCGACCAGGGGAGTGCAGGGGAGTGGCCAGCCTGTCAACTTCAAAGGATGGTCATTTTCTTTCTTGTCCCGCCCCCATTTTTGCACGTGTCGCCGCGTTTAATGAGCTATCAAAATTTCTCCTCTGACGTTTGATACCGTCCCACTTCCTGCCCCCCCCCCCTGCTTTTGTTTGCCCCCTTTTAAATAGGTTTGCGCGGGGAAATATCACTGGTGCTTTACTGACGTGTTCAGTGACAGGAGCGCACCCTTCGTCCTTTTACTTATAGACTTTTTTCCCTCCTGTTCGAAACGCTTGTCATCGGGCTGTTTCGAGTTTCAGATTTTGGTTTTGTGGAACAACGTTTATCCAGAGAATTTTTGTGATCAGGATAGTTTAAATAAGTGAACTGTTTTGGCATAATGAAGACTGATGTAAGTGGATACAGCGGGTCTGAGTTTTAATAGTAATCGATAAGAGAAACTACAATTTGTATTAAATGGGAAATCGTAATTGTGAACTGGAATAAATTTAATCGACTGTTGACCAGAACGAAATTTTGCATGTCAAATCCTTGATGCTTGAAACTTTTGTGTGTTTCTATTTTTTACAAATATTTTTCTGCATTGTCAGGCAAATTGTGATTGACGAGAGTGATGGAAGCTAACGGTGAATGATAGCAAATGAACGTCGAAGTGCAAGTGTAAGGACAGTAACTGAACGATGAAGTCCCAAAATAATGCGATTTGAACGTCTGAAATCTCAATTTTCAATCAACGGCTACAGTTCTCTTGTGGAATCGAATTCTTCGTCAAAACTAATCAGTTTTCGGGCAACCACAGCTACAAGTGAATATACGTCCGTACCCTGGAATCAATATTCATTCAGAACTTGAACAGATCCCAATTCGAATTCAAATTCAAACATGTATTCATCTGAAACTCAAATAGTTTTGACCGTATCTCGAACAACTTTCAACAAGTCTCGGACAACTTCAAATTACCGGGCAGTAATTTAAATACGTTTCAAACTGTATCAGCGAATTATTACATCGGATCGATGAATGGAAAATGTCATCTTTCGATTTGAATCTGAAAATTATTATATCGGATCGACGAATGGAAAATGTCATCTTTCGATTTGAATCTGAAAATTAAATCGTATTAAGAATTAAAGAATATTCCTAGTCAAATATGTTTTATATTAGTAAAAGAAAAAAAAAGTTTATTTCATTACACAGTAAGGACCAGATAAATCGCGGAATATAAAGTTCTGTCAAATTCATCTCAATCATCACACCTTCATTCCTTGAACGCGTAAAATCTTTCATATCCAATCCTCCGTCTCGAATAAAATATTAAAAAGGCACCTGTCCAGAAAGTTTGTCGCGTCATTGTGCAATTCAAATAGACAGATTTAATTGAATAAATCATAGCAAATAGAAGACTGAAACTTTCAAATCCCAAAGAAACTAACAGAACACTGTACTTTATCTATTCTTGCCATAGATGATCCATTAGTCTTGATTTTAATGGGACGTTTACATTTCCCTTGATAGCCACGAAGAAAATAACCGGCAACGACATCTGTCGGTGACCACAAGGGAATGGTATCGTCGAGCTGTAAAATAATGTCCACGTGCCCTTTATTTCAGTACGAGTGACTTTATGGGTTCGCGGTTACGTGCGAGCCGTACAAAGCACTGCACAGCCTTAATAAACATGTAATCCCGTGTAGTTTCAATTTTTACGGTGTCTCGGGGTTTGGAACGAGCACAATAACTGCGCCGAGAGCGCGCGCGCGCGCACGCTCGCCCGCCTGAATTATTCCCGGGTCTCCCTTTAATCGTCGTCCCCACCGTGGAATGTTTAAATCGCGTTCCCTTTACGTGTTACACACTTCTGTGCCGGGACGGACTCCATTTCACGGGGCTTTGAGTTACGTGTGGAAAGTACAAAGCGTTACTTTCCTCGGTCGACGAGCGCCGAGAATGTTACCGCGGATTTTTACGACGATTATGTTTTCTGAAAGCCCGATAACATTGACCGGTCGTTTCGATATTTCATTTTCCGGCGTGGAAATTCCGGTCAGCGAGTGCCTGAAAATATGAAGAGCTGGCTTTGTTTTCCTTTTGTTTATTAGTCACGGGGGACTCGAATCGACGAAAACATTGTTCTTGTATTTGATCGAAGATTTTTAATACTTTCGTTGCGCAGATGCTAGAACAGACGAGTGGATTGAGATTTTATAATTCTTGTATAATAGTGATATCCTTTAAATACGTGTAATAGAAAATATATTACAGATTTTTGAATGATTAGAGAGCAGTTATGAAAATTGGATGGTAATACTCAGTTAAATATTAAATAGTGTAACGTGCTTATTTTATGATATTTAACCCTCGGAAAGTGGACATTTTTGATGACCGAATACACAGCGGTATATGTATATCTCCGTCCACATAGACCCGTATTCAACCATCGTTAGATGTGTTTCAGAACGAATATTCTTCAAAATATGTTGGTCTTCTTATGAAACCCTGATACAAAGAATTCAGTGAGTTTCTGTATCTGTATGTATAAATCCTGAATCAGAGTGGACCCGGACTTCGCCGTCCAAGGGTTAATAAATTGTAATCCTCGTTCTCCACCAATTTGACACAAAAGTATTTCCTATAAATAGGTTCAATCTGATCAGTCATTATTATTTGACTTACAAACGAAGATTACCGCAAACAATTGAATTTACATGTTACATCCTCCAGATACTTACCCGAATCGTTGCATTCTGCAGCATCAGCAAACGATCCTATAAAGATTCATCGAAAAATACGAGCAGTGAAACTACCCGGTATCTGAACATCAATTTTCCATTACGATATCAAACCACCCCTATGTGTGCCTAACAACCCGAAAACCACGAGATAACCGTTTGGTCGCGACCTATTCCGTCCACCCGATACCTGAGCTGGGACCAAAATTACATTAGATAAAGTTTCGCGGTAGTTCAGAGGGACAAGCTGCGTTGTGAACCAGCGGTGAGGTTTGCGACTGGGACCGAAAAGATATCCATTCGGCGACTATGATTCCCGCGAAGTTAGGCGAAATCTCGTTGCCCGACGAATTCCCGCCATGACGGGCGAGGACTCCCCCATGGCTGGCCCGACGATTTGCCAGCGACGCGCGGACAGACACTCCTTGCGCTCGTTCATTAAACAAGTTTACTCCGTCGAGAAGTTCCGTGTCTATCCCCTCTCGAGGGCGAAGCTACGGGAAACACGGTTGGACAATGTTGCAGACAACCAGAGCCCGCCCGTCCGAGAGTTGAACTTTGTCAACGGAACAGTGTCGGCTGTGGATTGCCGTTAATAAGATATTTCGTGGAATCTTGGTGCGGGAGAGAGATCAAAACTGAAACTTCTAGTACGCACTGGTCCCTCGTGTATGTGTTTTGGGTGTATTGCGTAACGAGGTATCTACTGACGAAATGAAATGATTCTTGGTGTAGAAGTGAGTCGAAGATATTAAATGGAGATTTTCGAGAAATTCAATTTTTTCCAAATTTGTCTGGTGTAGTCATATGCGCCATTCAATGTATATGTATGTGGCCTGATGTGTCTGATCCTTTAACTGCTCTTTCTACTTAGGATAAGGTTCTTCAAAATTGATAGTGTTACGTTGTTATGTGTTTTAAGAAACGATTCGATGGTGGAATGGGTTGCAAGAAAAAATACTGTACATACTGTAGTCGAATGCATTCAACAAGTAGAGGCAGAAAGTTATGGACGGGCGAGTTTATGAAATCGTAGTGAATACCACTTGCAGATGATTTTGGACAGTTTAATCTTTATTATTGAAATAAGTTAACATCAGGAACCAATTGTATGATGAACGCCATTGTTTCCATTTTTGAATACATTGCATGGCATAACTAGAAGACCACCCTAAAATTTTCAGTCCGTATGTATAGTGATTTAACATACAAACGAACCCCTTTTTTTCTAAGGAACATCGACTATCATTTTCTGGAAAAACATTATTTCTCAACGTGATTTTAGACGTAGCACACTTGGTTCGTTTTTATTTGAACCAAAATACATAACATTTGAAAATTTTAGGTTGGTTTAATGTTTGTTCAGGATGGTTTTATAGTGACGCCACGCAATGTATCTATTCGAGGGAGCATCCAACAGGAGGAATAAGCTAAATCTAGGAACAGAAACGCGGTTCACACTCATTATATCTTACTCGCTTGACTCGAATGACTAATCTGTAATTATCACATGTAATATTCACTATCCACCACATCTGGATTTTCACTAAAAGAATTATATTTCTCGTATATATTCTGCAAGAATATCCATAGATGCCTCCTTCAATATGTAATCGTTATACGTACGAATGAAACATTTCTTTAGGGTGCAATTCTAGTGGTCGGTGATTTGAGATTTACATTTACTAACGTTCAATTGGAAAGAGTACTCCGAACAAAATTGTTTCGAAACATCGTTTCAACACGTGTGTTTGAACACGTTACAATTATCTCGACTTAGCCGGAAAGACGTTAAAATTTCGTTGGAACACCGTCGTCGCTGCCTGGTCGCGCCTCCAGTCTCGTTCATCTCCGTGACAACGACCTAGGGTGGACAAACACTTGGCGGATAACGAAATTAACCCTCGTCGGGCAAGAAGATCCTGATTTGGCTCGGGCATAACTGCGCCACCCGACAGCTTGTTCAGCGAACTGGAAGAGGCTATTGCCAGGAAACAACCCCTTTCGTCGAAACTTTGTTACGTAGCAGGAAAACTCGAGAACCGTGGAACTGCTTTAGCCAGACCTTGTCATGCTCCTTCTATAAACTTTTTAATTATCTAAACACTAGAAGATTACTGGCGTTGACTAATTCTTTTAGATACTACAGCGTCTAATAAAGAACATGCTTCGGATTTCAAGCAATCGTGAAACGAGAGATTGTTACAAACGAATCTACTTCCTAGCAACTAGCAATCAATTTGTATGGCTACGTTTTCAGACGTCAACGTTTCTGCATCTTGACTGTAGTTGCAGTCAAATTAATTGAGTGACAAAGTTTCTTCCGTTATCGAATTTGCATAAACACCTGTAGGCTGCTCCTGACTATTCTTCAGTTCTTATCTTCATACACACCACTCGTACTGTTGCAATTTAAAATTATGTGCAGTGAAATTATTACATCGATGAAATGTGAATGGACGATTACCGTTCATATTGCATAGAGGGATAAAACTACTCATCGCAATTTATTTCAGTTTCACAAACTCTAACCTTCATTACCTTCTAAAAAAAAGTTAAAGAAATTCGGCATATTTCAAAGAGGACAGTGGTAATCTTAACACGTTCGAGCTAAGGATATTCGATTCCTATTCAATTCTTCGGAAGATCGATCCTTTGAATAACACGTTACTGCCATGTACAACACATACACTGATGGCCAAAAGTATTGGACCAGGTCTGATAATTAAAGAAAAATGAATGGATGGACTAATAAGTTACTATTCCATCAATCATGAAATCTGGTCCCATACTTTCGACCGTTAGTTTATGCATTACACATGGCAGTGGCGTGTTACCCAAGAGACTCAATCTTCCAAAGAATCGAATCGGAACGGATCATCCCTAATTCGAACTATCATTCGCTTCTCATCAGCCTAACAGCTTCCAAGCATATTTCACATAACAATCTAATTTTCCATGTTATTTTTCCCCAAATATTCTCAGAATACTGTACACCCTCGTAGTAGTAAAAAAAAGTTTGAATCGTGTAATATCTCATTCGATACAGTGTCAGGTGTGTCTTTTTCGAAGATCGAGCGAACAATACACTTTGTTGCATAGTTGGTCATAAATAATTGTCTCCGGAGACATAACCTTCGGTGTCGATAAGTCAGACGGAAATTCAGAGGCAATTTTATTACCCGCGACGCGTCTTCGTAACTCGGCTATTTCGGACACAATGGAAACGAGCACACAGCTCGCGCGCGCCTATCTGGAAGCTCGGTTGGTATCCTTTGGAAAACCAGCGTACACATCTAACGTTCCCGTATCGCTCGCACTTTCGTGCCGTGTACGACAAGAAAAGACAAAGGACCATTGTATGATCGGCGATCCGGGGACGTTGGACGCTGTCGTCGTCGCGTGCAATTCCGCGGGGCGTGCGTACACAATGGGCAAGAACGGTT
This sequence comes from Dufourea novaeangliae, assembly GCF_001272555.1. Taxonomy (NCBI): domain Eukaryota; kingdom Metazoa; phylum Arthropoda; class Insecta; order Hymenoptera; family Halictidae; genus Dufourea; species Dufourea novaeangliae. Next base: position 292,146 of record NW_015373901.1, on the reverse strand, counting down.
ACGCAACGAAAACGGTTATGCGATTGATGCGCGGCATTGCGGCAAACTGTGTCACGAAATGCATACATATACAGGGTGGGGCAATAAGTATGTCCACTTCGAATATTGCCGTTATTTGTAATAATATGAAAAAATGTTATATACAAAACTTACACTGTATAGAAGGGGGCATATTGTGACACAAACATTTTCTACATGAGTGAAGGCATAGAGGAGATTTCAAGGTCATCTCTATTTTTTTTAATGGAATGCTATGTTTTTTTTATCGCGATGTGATAGCCGGTGTTGAGACGACTTCAGCGAGCTATCATTAAAGGTCATGCAAGGTTAAATGTGGCAGTAAAATAAATTTTCTTACATTACAGGAGATGCTCGAAGTGGTGTCCGTTTGCGTCAATGCAAGGTTGCAATCTTCGTATCGCTGCATCACGTTGCACGTCTTATAGTTTCTGAACTTATTGTTCTTAACGTTACTTGCCTTCAACCACGCAGGAAATGTTTCTGTCACAATATGCCCCCCTCTATACCGTGCAAGTTTTGTATATAACATTTTCTCATATTATTACAAATAACGGCAATATTCAAAGTGGACATAGTTATTGCTCTACCCTGTATACGGAGAGAGAGAAAAGAGCCGATGCCGTTTCTGGCGCACAGATGATTCCTTCGCATGAGCTGCGCGCCTCCAGGAGAGATAGAGAACGAAACAATACGATCCATAAGTATTACGTACGCTTGCTCGCGACCTTCCTTTCGGCCTCTAATTAGAATTCGTCGCTTCGCGGAGGCTCATCTAGACCGGAATCCCGGACGGTTCGATTCCGATGAATGGGAGCATCGTTGCGGTGCACGATAATCGGGACAAAATGGGAATTGTTACGCGAGAGAATATCTTAATTATTTGCGATAAGAGGCAGTTCAACGGAGCGGAATACTGGTTACGAAAAAATTTGATCGTGTGGATATGGAAAGAAGGAAGTGATCGTGCGTTGATAGAGGATTAGAAGTTCTAGGCTGATTGTGACCCTCGGGGTTTTAACGATGCCTCTGACCTGAAAGGAATATGTAATTGTTTGCAGTCATTGTGTAGTTAGATCTAAATTGGTTATACCATTGATTTGTTGTGATAGTGGCGTAACTTGAAAAATGTAAATTTTATAAGGGAAGCATTTAAAAAATTCTAATTGACTGATATTTTAATACTGATCTTATTATTTATTTAAATTCATTTTGCTCTTGCGAATACAGTAGACTCCCGCTTAACCGGGCCACTGCGGGACCGGACCTCTGGCCAGGTAAACGATTGGCCGGTTAATTCTACAACATGTATTACTTATCATTTCTAGGTAGTTACTGAAAAAAATTAACATAATAATGTGTTAACATAAAAATATCATTTTTTATAAAAAAATCGGTAATCTTTTTCCGCTTCTTTAATTTAATTTTGTTTATTAATGCAGTATCTATATGTTTCAAAACCAGTAGACTTTCCATATTTTGCATTTTTTGGTCAATTTTTGTCAGCCCTATATTTAAGTTTCTTTTTCTTTTCTGTAAGCCAGCCTTCTATCTCCTGGAAAAGCAATCGTTGCATTGAACAGACTTCTTTGATAATTAACACAGGTGAATTCGCGTGCAACAAGACCGATACCACAGTCTCTAATTCAATTTCATCTCCGAGTAATCAACTGTAAGGTGTAAACTTTTAAGGAATTGCTACATAGATCTGTACTCTTAGTCCCATGTCTGCAATTGCCAATATATACTTCTACTCGTCGGATGTCGGACGCATTTCAACAAATATTCAAATTAGCATTTTCTCGTTTGTACTTTAATGAAACGCATCCCATGTGTCCGTGGGTACACCATGAGAAAATCATGGCATTGGCCTCGGAATGAATCATTCCGCGCATTCGCTCGTTTGCATACAAAAAATCACGGCGTAGGGGATGCAACGGGGGGGATATACGATGCCGTCGATGGAAGGGAAATGGCGTGGACGTCGTTTGCTACGTGTCTTCGTTACGTGATTCAAAGGACGCGTCGGAATGCTTATCATCTGGCGTAGACGTTAGCCGGCCGCCGGTTGTACATTTCGTATTTGACCGCTGTCGCGGTTGTCAACTTCCTGCTATTCTTCCAGTATCGATAGACGTGGAAATATATAAGCGAGCGCTGCCCGTTGCCGGTGCACCCGTTATACCGTTATTATAACGGAAAGATAGTGGAACGTTTTCGATCAGGCTGGTCGAGAGTCGAGAGGTGCCCTCTAATGTCCCCGATCGATTTCAGTCCCTTTATGGAAGACGCTCCATGACGTTCGATGAGAACCTTTGGGGTTTTTGTCTATTTGGTGTAGGAATAAGTATTTATTATACTTAACGAAAAATCTATATTACTTAGTCAATATCTATCGCTGTTTCCCAACACCTTATTCCATTTTTTTTACCAATTGTTTAACGTAGTACGTGGAAGATGTTTTCAACTTTACTATACTGTTACGTTTTTGGAGAAAATAATACATTAGTAGTAGACACAATGAACTGTGTGTACGACCTCAGTTTCACTATACACTTTTACGAAATTATTCGTGAAGAGGAGAATCAATTAAGGGATTTATGACAAGAATGGGCTCTGTTAAACGATTTTAATTTTCTTGAAGGAGGAACTGGTCTATAAATTCTTTAAAACTTTGTGAACCTGTTTTCATTTTATATTTAACTCAATATTCGACATGCAACTTGGAGATCCTCATTAATCTTAGAGTACAAGAACCAGATTTAACGAAGTCGTTAGTTCCTAAATTGTGGCACTCACTTTATCACAAATTAATCACGTCCTTTGAGGACAAACGTCATATTATCATATGAAATGTAATATTATTTATTGGAAGAAGCTGTAGACTCATGCAACCAAATACCCTTTATTTCCTGACGGTACTTCGTAGTACCATTTGTATTACAATAAATACTGCCATGAACCAATATGCGTAGAACATGGCTTATAATTACTACCTTATAAGCACAATTTACTGCTTCGTTGAAGTCCTCCAAGATGCTATAAAATGGTGCCAGCATATCTTTATGTCTTTACACCATATTTAGCTATTTGATTAAAGAAATTAATTTTATTTTAAAGCTATTCATTTTATATTTATATTATAACATCGAATCGTCGTATTATACTAGGTACCGTAGATACTAATTCCTACAAATTCGTCTATTCACCGCCCGACGTTCCATCATAAACTCCAAAAAAAAAAGGAACCGTTCTATTGTCAGAAGTTCCAAACAACAACCCCGCCATATATCAATCCCATATAATTCCGGAGGCTAAATCCAATCTCAATTCGCTCTTAACGAAGCACAAATCCTCCAAGCTCCCATCAACACGCGATCCCTGAATGAAGCTCCTCCACACGATCCTCGTCAGTCGTGTAACGGCGTTAACCCAGATCGCGTGACGTCGCTTCCTCGATCGAATCTCCTCACGAAAACGAGAAAACCTCGCGGTGGCCCGCGTAACAGAGGGATCATCGTTTCGAGATCCAGGAGGAGTGTCGATCGTCGCGCGAAGCACGCGAATCGCATCGGTAATCGCCGCCGTCGGTCTTCCCTCTCCCCCATTTCGAATTTCTGTCCCTCCGTTAAGAAGGCGGGTCCGTGGCCTCCGGTGTAGTAATATACGAGTCGGAAAACGCGACGCGGACGAAGCGTGCAGAAGCGAAACACGAGTCGTCTTCGTATGTGTGTGTGTGTGTGTAAGTCATTTGTGAAAAATTAAAAAATCATTGTTGTACTAGTTTGTACCAGTTTTGTACCACGTTCTACCGTTGAGTTTTTTAACATTCGAAAACCTCCTCGAATATTATAAATCGAAGAGACCAATTTCGAAGATAGCCCCCTTTTTGAAAATAATCGTTTATCTCGCTTGTACTGCATTATACTGGTCATATCGAGCATTGTACCGTTCGAAAAAATTGTTTAACAACATTGGTTTTCAAGAAAAATCAAAATTTAACAATTCATACGTTTGTTTAGCTGAGGTGATAAAAAATGTAGAAACTACTTGACAAAATTTTATTCAAATAGAAGTAGGTAGATGAACATGTTTTTATAAATTTTAGGAATCCTCTTCGATGACGTCATTATTCAATAACAGTTTATTCTCAACATATTCATGAAAATCTGAAGTTTTAGGGAAGTTTCTTTCAATTTTCAGATTGAGGCTGGTGATATGGAAAGGCCTCAGTAGAATAATAATGCATGGAACAATTCTTCCATGTTTAATAATAAGTTGATTTGAACTTTTGAGAAAATAAAAAAGATTTAAATTTTGATTCTGGAGCACTATGCACCACGTGTTTTGTCCATCTTCCCCTTTCTCGATCGTGGTACGCATTTCCATTCCATTTCTCGATCGGCTGGATCATCGCGGCGTGTCTTCTTTCGCGCGCGTGTGTGCTCGTTCGTGTGAATAACACGGGAAGAGAGCCGTGCAATCGCTGATAACGTCGACGTCAGTTGGAGAACACGACCGCGATAAGAGCAAAAATATTGTTTATTTAATACCTGCTGTTCGAATTCCCGGTCCTACTGTCTTGACACGTCTTCCCCCAGAAACGCTGCCCGGCGATTACGTACTAGTTCGTGGATCATTCGTCGATCGTTCGGGAATTCGACGTTATCCAACGCACGAAGCACCACTCCTGACCGTTCGAACGCATTGGAAAAATTTACTAAACTCGAATTATCGACGCGTGCATATACCTGTTCCACGTTTATTCGTTTCCCCGATAGTTTGAACCGTGTCGGTGACGTTTTTTGCGAGACTGCTCGTTGAGCGTGTAGAGGAGGGGGTGAACTTGGGACGATGTTATTGGTGGTTCTTGTTAGTCGATAATACCTGGCTCGAGGAGTAATGAGCGCATCGTGCAATGAAGTTGAAACGTGGATTAGTCGACGACAGTTTGGATACCGGTGCTATGGTTTTGGGAAACGGTGAATTAGACACGAGACTTTGACCCGATTGTGAATTGTGTCGAAGAAGATAGGAATAAGTCTGTGTAATAAGAAGATGGTATTCAGTGAGAAACGCATTTATTGCACGGTGTGTTGATTGAGAATGTAGTGCGTGTGGAAATCGATTCTTCGAAATTGATAGTGACTTTTGTGAGTTAGAATTCTTTATGGAAAATTCGATAATTTATTTTTAACGGAGACAGTGTGAACGATTCGACTAATATCGAAATCATTTTTTAATTGAAATGAATTTTTTGTTGTGTAAACGTGTGTTGGTACACTCGTGTTCGGTTGAAAAGACGCACCTCGACGATAGTCGTGGCCCGATAACGGCAAAAAGGTATCGTAACGTTTTCCAACGGTCATGATTAATGCAATGTATGCGAACGGGACATGATTCACCTATCAGACAACGAAACTGTACCGTGTACCGAAGTGCAATAAGGGGATTTTATTTGCCGCGCGAGTGACAAGGAAATTATTATCAATCTTTTTTTCTGATTAATCGCTGCGGTCGACAAGAAAACAGGATACCAAGCACACGGTTTAACGCTAGACGTCTTTATCTTGAATGTTAAACTAGGCAAGGAACAGGATATCTACAAGTGGGGCGGAAAAAGTAACAGAAGTTTATTTTAGAGAATCTTCTTGAAGTTACCAATTTCAAGGATATTCGTTTATCCTCGTTTACCCTTATGTTGACAACCGAAATTTTCACGCTTGTTTAAAGTTTCGATATTCAAACTTCTTTTCGTAAAATTCTAATTTTAAATTATCAATCGATTGTGAAAACATCCGAAGAATGGGGGATATGGAGCGGTTTAACGATATGTTCACAGGAACACAAAAATTCTTGTAGGAAATACATAGAAATGGGCACTTGGGTACCCCGTTGCCAACATAAGGGTTAAGCTTTGAAATATCGTTGGGAAGTCTCAAAGAATCTTTTACTTCATGGGGCATCTACAATATCAAAGAATTTCCTTCAGCCAGGTAACCAAAGGATCAAAGAATTTTAGTCAACACGCGAGTAGAACGTCAAGGAATTTCATCGAATAAAAGACAACTACAAAATCGAAACATTTTATTATTGCAAAGAAAATAGAAGAAATTAAACAAGCAGAAAGGGTTGAGGAATTTAACTTGTACAAGGAGACTGTCTAAAGAAGGAAAACAAAAAATTTTCTGGCGTAGTTTTGATTGTGTCCGTGCAGAAGACAGATCGAGAAAGGAGAGGGGCGAAAAAACACGTGGGGCAAAGTTGTTGAGAATCAAACTTTAACAGCTCAAATGGTCGAAAACAAAATCTCTTTTATCTTTTACTTCATGGGGCATCCACGATATCAAAGAATTTCCTTCAGCCAGGTAACCAAAGGATCAAAGAATTTTAGTCAACACGCGAGTAGAACGTCAAGGAATTTCATCGAATAAAAGACATCTACAAAATCGAAACATTTTATTATTGCAAAGAAAATAGAAGAAATTAAACAAGCAGAAGAGGTCGAGAAATTTAACCTGTACGAGGAGACTGTCTAAAAAAGGAAAACAAAATATTTTCCCGCGTAGTCTTGAATTGGGCGAGGGCTGCATTTTCCCCACATAATTTCCACGGACAACCGTCCACTCGAACGTACATATTGGCGCGGAGCTGCTGCATCGCGAAGAGTCGTCCTGGCCACCGACGGACTCAGAGATCGAACCGTGGCCGGCGTAGACGCACGTGTGCGCCTGCATCGACGACGCAGTGTCAATATTTGCGGAGGTCCGAGCGGAAGTTGCCGGAGACACCACGATGTGTTGCATTCGTTACACGCGGAAGATGCACTCCTGAAAAGGCTACGATATACAGATCCTTTATGTGTGTATGTGTTCAGATCGCTCATCGTGAGCCAGAGGAACCTTATTTGCCAAGTGTTCTCCGCTTTTCGGCCCGAATGTTCCTCCGGCAGGTGAGGTGAAGAGACGGATCGGTTAAATCTTGATTAAATTATACTCGCGCATCCTAACGAGAAAATATGAGCGTATATACGGTATTTACGACAGACTTTGGATAAAGGATTACCTGTGTGGGTGCTAGTGCAGCGAGTTAAATTTTAGGGTCGTCTTGAATGAAATATTTTGCGGTGTACCGTGTAACGAACGTGTTCAAACTGTGCGGTGTGATTTTCGTGAGAAATTTTAAACGACCAAGTAGTACCGCACACGGCGGTTCGTGATTGACTTTATCGAGGGAACGTTTCCTAGCTGGATTTCGTGGAAGTCAGTTTACCTCGGAGGATTTCCTGGTGGTTTCAATCTGGTAAGAATAAAAATGAGGTTTCTGTTGTTTAACGCGTTCACTGGCATTGTATAAGACGTACACTGTCGGCCAAAAGTATCGGAACCAGGTTTGGTAATTAAAGAAAGGGGAAACTATTATTCTACAGAGAGTTAATAAAGGTAACGTGTTAAATCTGTTTGGAAATGAATTACGTATATACTGATTTCATAACTTTTATTATATTATAATAGAATAATGAGTTACTGTTCCATTAATTATCATGAAGTCCGGTCTCATACTTTTTGTTGTCTATATACAGGGTAGACCACGAAACATGATTAAGTTAGTTAATGTTTCTTTGGTTTGAAATTAGAAGAACAAAATTATTTAACGATGCTTGACAAATTTGTATTAGTATCCGTTAAAAGATGGACGTACAAAAATTATAAATTTATCTATAACAAGCTAAGGGTGACCTTGAAAACTCTGGGGGGGGGGGAAGGGTTGACAAAAAATTTGGTACAGTCGCCTTAAAACTCTCCTTGAATCATGATATAGTGTGAAAAAAGCGTGATAATGAACGTGTTAAATGTGTGTGTGTTTACTTGGATACTTTTATCGTTGAATATTATATTTTGTAATTTGGTTGATGCAAGTTGTGAATCATTTCGAAAGGATATCCGAAACGTTCGAACGTGTAGAAAATAATAAACCGGGATGGTGTTGGTGATTCACTGGAGTCGTTGTATGACTCAATCCGTGTTTACGAACGTATCCATTCACATTCTGGAAAAAGAAAATTGAGCGTAATTAGCGAGGAGTCAAGAGTCAATTAGAGGGGCAGGCGATGGCCTTGCGAAGTACGCGGTGGTCGACGTTACGTCATGAACTTTGTATCTTGCTCGTAAAATCTCTTCGTCATTTCCTGCCGATATTCCTCGCGTACCCACGTTTCATACTACGAGCAGAAGATTCGTTGTCTAACTGGTTGCATTGAAGTACGAGCTGTGAATAAACATTTATTCTTGTTTTAGTGTTTGAATTAACAGTTAAGACTAACTCTCCATTCGTATTGATCTATCTAAATTAAATTAACCAAACATTGGTGAACTAAATAGAGGACTTATGACAAAATTACCTTCTTTATCCCATCTCATGATAGTCAGTAAAAATAATAGTGAAACAGTAGTTAAAATAATCGTTTAAAATAATCTGCCCTCATCGTCAATTTTTCGAAAAAATTAATCTGCTTTTAAGGGGAATTCAGTCGATCGAGAATACAATTGATTCAGTAGTTAATCTTATTTAGGGATTTAAAGAAACATACTACGTATTTTCTCTTGAATTAAAAAAATACAATCGTCAGACCCGAATATCGTCATTTTTTGGTGAGCCTTCGAGCTGGACAATACATAGATATACGCTTTCTTAAGGAACGGTCATCTATGGTTTTCACTATTAGAGAGATCCCAAAATCTCTTTATATCTCTTGGATAGTCTTACGAATCCTTTTACGGTCACGATAAGGACTGCTTGCGACTTCCTCTAAGAACTTTATAATCCTCGATCATCTTTGGATGGAACTTAAAGATTTGATGTGCTTCTTGAAGGCCACTGACGAGACTTTCAGGACCTTAGGGCTCTATGATCATTCAAGCAACTAATGGTAGAGATCCAGGGACTCTGAGTGTGATCTTTCAAGGACTTCTGTGGTCTCCGAAAGGATCACTGCCAGGTCCCCAAGGTCCTTGCTTACCCTTTCGATCCCTCGATTATTTTTTGTTATCCCTGTTTGCCACGGGGATTCTCTTGACGAATACTAGTCCCTTTAATGTGCCAAGCGATCCTAGAAAATCGTATACATAAGCACTAAAATACATCAATTGTTAACTCATACCTGAAAAATATTTAAATTTCTATTTTTACTATTTTTACAAGTAATCAAATTGTAAAACATGCAATACGTTACACGTGCTTTCTATAGCGATCGCCATTCAAATATAAAATAATGGAACCCGGCACAATGATCCCCTGCCTATAAATCAAGAATATTCAGACACGTGAAACAGTTTATTGGTCGCGTGTTGTTCACGAAATATTTTGCAACAATGTTCCCGCGGACCGATGATTTATAGCGAAGCGATCGTAGAGCGAGAATATTTTGTTTGCCCGACTCGATAAATAACATTCAGTGGTGTCGCGGCGGAAAATCAGTAGTGTATTTAATTTCCCGCAAACAAGACAACGGATACGGGCCCGGACAGTCGGTTGGCCATCGCGAATCGACAATCGACAGGGGGGAAAAAAAAGGCCCTTGACAGCCTGAAAAAATACGCGGTTCTCGCTTTGACGATGCGATTCGTTTTGCATGCTCCGGATGGGTGCGTGTGACACGCACGTTCGACATCATGATTTACATTATTGGCCATCGTCCAACATTGTCGAGGTGCATGCATCGCGCTTGTCCGCCCGCCGCTTCTGTTGTTTTTTTTTTCCTCGGTTGCATTCTGGCCGGCGACATTTTTCTTTCGCTGGTCGGAAAATCGCGTACAGGTCTCGAAATTTAATATTAACATTTTACCGACCGGTAGCTTATTAATAGACTTCTAAGTTTCAGTGCTTATAGATAAGAAGCCTATTAATTTACCCTTAGATCAGGATTAAAGAAGAGATTGTTACGTTATTCTATTAGAGATTGTGCTATTTTTCATGAATATAATTTGCTACTGGGATTGAATTGTCTAATAATAGTTCCATGGTTGTTGATCGTTGACTCTACTAAACCTATTAAATAGCAGCCGGTAGGTAATGTGTTAAGTAGACAAATTTCATACATTTATAGCCTACGGGGCTCCGCGAAATACAATAAAAAATAAAACGTTATTCTTAACCCATAAGATGCTTCAAAGAGGGAAGCAATTTCTACTTTTGTTCATGCCTTTATAAATGACTTCATAAAATATTCTGCATAAAAATCCGCAGTCTACTAATAATCGTCTTGATTACGTGATGTAAAGAAAAAAGTTGTAGAGAACAATCGATATAAAGGAGGTGGACGATTGCTTGCACAATTTTGTATACAAGAGTTCATAGTATTGACCAGAGATGGGCAAATTCATTAATCTAGATAATGAGTTTCACGTAACGAATAAAAGATAAAAATGTACTTCGTTACTTTCAATTGATTATACGTGGAAATTCCAATTTTTATAAGAAAATAATGCTTTTTCTCGAATGAGTAGATTTTTGACAGACAATTATTTAATCTCATTAACTGTTTATAGGTTAGAATTACGTTCTTAGATAATGTTGCTTCTCACTATTATTCGAATAAAATTATGCCCAAGCCTAGCGTTGAGACGACCATCTGTGTTACATTGTATTCATCATTTAACTGTCGTACTTTGTTGAGAACAATACGATCCGAAAGGAATATTCTATTTTTATGTAAATTCTATGTGCTGCGTCGATTTTATATAAATTTCATATGACTGATTTTTATAGTGTAATAATACAGCTACATATGAACACGTTTCTCTAATTTGTTTTTAATTGGTTGTACTATTTCTGGTCCACCTATGATATGAACGTAATGTAAAAAGTTAATCTATTCTGCTAAGATGGTTACGTTGTAGCTTATCACAACTTCAAATGTTGTTTATGTAACACTATTTCAAGGCAGAATATTCATAAAGATTAACAATTAAATCTGTTTATAGTAATGAAATTTGTAATATACATAGTTCAATGATTTTGTCATTAGGGATCACTATTTCCTACAGATTTTTGTAGTTATCTTCAGAAGTACTATAGAAACTTGAGTTTCTAAACGTTCTAGAAATGAGACCGACAGCACTTCGATCTGTTTTCACGATAGCAAAAACTTCTGGCCGGTATTAATTTTCCACGATGGAATTCAAGGGCGTGTGTTCCTCGAGGGGACCGACAACCGATAAGAAGGTTTCACGTCTTCGATGCGAGAAAAGTTGCCCCGTCGTCGGAGAATACGAGGGTCATCAACCACGTCGTCCTCGTGCCTTAACATTTCTCACTATCGCGTTTTCCTACACGTTCTCCAAGCACCGGCCGCCAATGGGACACGATGATGAGAAATATTGAAAAGTAATGGCCATTCCAGGACGAGCTTTCTCATGAACATTTCTCACGATCCATCCTCCGAGAAAATGTCTGCCCCCATCTCCGACCTTAACGAATTCATTTGTCGTGAAATTCAATCTTCTTGTCAATTTCATAACACGATGTTAGTCACTCTTACCGCCGTTTTTGTGGAGTGGAAGTGCATGAAAAAGGTTGGAAGTCAATTTCCAAGTTCTATACATCTTGAAGTAATTCCCTTCCCTAATAGAATTTATGAACATTTTTAATACTAGATTATCTTAACACTAGGTTTAAAAAAAACAGTTTTGTCTCACGTAGGAGCTGTATAGTCAAATTGATACACGAAATATTCTACAAAGTATTCAAAGAAACTTTCAGGTCCTTATGACCGATAAAATACCTGCAATGCCTCGTTAAGTATTCTTCTCTTGCGATTAAGTTGCATCAACATAATTTCAATGCCGTACCCCTAAATTTACAAAAAAGAACATAAGTCTACCTATCTAGAAACGTCTTCAACACGCTTTTTACCGTCTCTTCCATATTGTAATGAATTCCAGAAGAACAGCTTAAGAAGGTAGAAAATCATTACGGAAATATCAGGTGCTAGATAACACCCAACCGAAGATATCATGCATTTTATATTATTCCTTGCAATAGTACCCAGTAGTTTAGAATATACATGTATAAAAATGGCAAAATACTTTTTTTTTATCTTTTATTCGATATTTGAAATTCTTTATCTAGATAAAGAATTTGCTCATCCCTATTCACGATTATCTTACTTAAGCTGTATCATTCACAAAGTACATATACATACAGGGTGTACCACGTAGTACTTACCACGATTTTTCACGTAAACCAATCCAATTTCCTCTTCCTCCTCCATGAAAATTGTTCAACCTACGCGTCCCTTATGATCGGGTCACCGACGACCCATTGAAGATCACAAAGACAATGAACCATTTCTGTAACCACGGCACAAAATATTATCTCACATGTGTAGACATCTATGAAATATTGTTATGAGTTATAATTGATGTTGTTATGGTCCACAGTTGACCCAGCCGTTGTTTCTGAACGGTGAATACTTCGATGGTTAGGCAGCAAATTTGCTTTTGTACGACTCAAAGTCAGATAAATCCACAGAAACGACAGACAGACACCCGCAACGACGGGAGAAGAAGCAAACAGTTGACAAAGGGGGTTCGTGATGACGTTTTTGCGTGCAAAACAGCCAGCGCTCGGTCCGGTCCGGTGATAACAGTCGGAACGACGACGTTTCGATGTTGAAGCGACGTCTCGCGGGGAATGTGAATCGCGAGCGGCCAATACGCGCTCGTCGTTTCTGTGAATTCGCCTTTGTGCCCTGCGGAAACTAGCTCGCCAATCTCTCCGGGCGCAGCTGTGGCTACCCCCACCCGGGGGGGGGGGGGCTTGCGAAATATCGTGATACTTCGTCCGATAATGGTAACCGCAGAGCTCGAAAGCCCCGACTTCTAGAACGAAGGGCCACATCCCTGTGAAAAGTACGGGTACACGTTGCTCTCATGACTGAGAGGAGAGTTCACCCTATCTCCGCGTGGATATTAACGCAGCGATTACACCCGACACTGATTTTCATATCGTAACTCAAAGTGAACTTCGCTGTATGTCGTTCCGTTTAATTATCATTAGGATCATCTTGTAACTTGCTTGCTTTGCGCCCGTGCTCGCGGTCGGACCGGATATATTCCACTATTGAACCTCCTTAAGCCCTTGTTACGATCAAATTACGTCTGCTAGGTACACTCGTGCTTTTTATGGGACAATGTCACCGGGAATGTCAGCTGCACGTTGTGCCTGCGATTACAGAAGGATATAAAGCACGAGTTGGAGAGAGCCGAGAGTATCTAGGTACTCGGGGAAACAATGGGGATAGATGTTCAATCAATGGATGGCCTGCGAGTGATCCCAAAAGGGATACGGTGAAATGGGAACGAACGTTTAAGCTTCACGGTACACTTTCATTTTCAATTGAAAGAAAGTACATACGAGTACCAATAGGACCTCGATTAATCGAACCGCGATTAACCGTGGTCGTGATCAGCCAGGGTCTCATAGTCACTAATAACGAACGATCGTCTCTTACGACAATATTTTGCTTCTACAAAATCCCAGTTCTCTTAGTTCGTGACTAAGCCCGTAGTAAGTGCAACAGTAACAAAATTAAGTAATGTGAGCAGACACGACTGGATATGATAATATCGTGAAAAAGGAATCGATCCATCCGACCGGAAAGAGCGGAATTCTACATGACAAAATCAGTCGAACATATAGAATAAAATTGTTTTATTTCAGACTTTGTTCTCGAGAAAATCGACTGTAAAAATCTACTAGATACGCATGCAATTGAAGACTTGACTAACGCGTCTGTTCACTGCATTCTGTTTCTACTTATTATCGTGACGAATATACGCGTTATAGACGAATTTAAAATTTTATTCTACATTTTCGACTTATTTTCTCATGTGGAATCACTCCCTTCCCGGTTGTACCATCAATACTTGGACACCCTGTATACAAAGAGCGTACTTCGAATACAAAATACGTTTTCAGTCAATTCTCCCGAGGTTTCGATTAACCGTTGATTAGGTCCTACTGTATGTGTTTTCTTATGTTGTCTACGTGAAGCTGACAGGGTATTAGCCGAACGAAGATTGATGTTCAAGAATATAACAGACAAAATTACCGAAAGGTAAATATCTACCGCAACTATATGATTATTAGACTGCGGATTTTATGCATTTATAGCCTATTGACCTCTCTGAAATATAGTAAAAGACTAAACCTTTACCAAATGCAGATTTCTATTTTATTTTAAACCCAATGAAATACTTAAGAGAAGAAGTAACTACTTTTATTCTTGTCTTCATGAATTACATTTACAAAAATATCATTTTGCATAAAAACCCACAGTCTAGTGATTACAATTCAAAACCAAGGATTTATTCGAACGAAGAACAAGTTAACTTCAATTTTCTAGATTACAATTAATTTTGCCCTGAATTGTGTACATTCACCGAGAGTGGCCGTTGACCAAATTCAAACTTTCACGACGTTAATGGATGCGCGCCAGGCAGCAAGGACATGTTCCTCCTGCCCCCCGAAATCGGTGCCACCGTCTTCCGGTACACCGGGGCCGTAAGAAAACGTCCGCTATACGAGCCGAGGGTAAACACTTTCCACGGCCGAGGACACCGTGCAAATTTACATAAGTCGGTTGCATTTTCTCGACGATTGGAATTTCAAGACGCGAATAGCAGGATGAGAGACGTCTTTCCCTTTGGTGGCCAGTCATTTCGCTTAACTTCGAAAGTGCTTTTTCCCGGGTGGCTGTGCGAGGAGGGAAGGAAAAAAAATAGAGACGAGAGTTCGATGGAGGCGGATGTTTAACCCCTTGTCCTATGATTTTCTTGATGTTTCCAGTCTCCAGAATTCCATTATCATCAATAATTCCCCAAAAACAAAAGGAATTCATGTACTTATCGCAATTATATATTTACTCTGAAAGTTAAATATTAATATCAGCAAACTAGTATCTCCCTTTGACTCAAAGAAAACGAATAATATTTCTGTTTGTTGAATCCATTTTTATAAGGCAAGGAGTTAATGTCCCTGGCTTATGTCGATTCTGTTTAATTGACGGAAAAAAAATCACGGAGAACGTCTGGCCACCGAATGAAAGTTGTTCAAACCTCTCTACCTTTTCAATCGGGCCTAGTTTCCAGGCCAAGCAAATAATCCCAGGCGAATATCGGGGTGCAGGGGGCGTCCCTTTTTTCGGGAACTAATAACTTCGTAGGACTGCTCTCGATTGCATCCTCTTTTGCGGTTTCCTGTTGCAGAACCCCACGATTTACATTTCCTATTTCTCTCTCGACCCTGACCTTCAGTCGGGGAATTTTTCCCAGGAGGGGATGGCAGCACATTCGAAAACTTTCGCGAGAACTTTATGCTTGAGTGCGACGACAACGGTTGCCAGTATCGAAACTGGATCACGAGAATCGTCGGTTCTCGGGTGCGCATAAACAAGAAGTTCCACCGCGAAAATAAACGAGTCGAATGAGAAATCTCTGTCTTGCACGAGAGTTTCGTCAAATATTGTACAATATGAAAGTAAAAACGTGATGTGGCGCATGCTTTAATACACACTGTGAAATTTGATACGTGTAGGCTTCTGATCGAGAAAAATAATTGTGGATATAAATCACGTGGAATTGTGTTATTGCGAGGTCTGAGGTAGATCGTGGAAGAATTGGAACGGATCAAATGGGAATTAAGTTCTGTGTGAATTGCAGTAGAGTTGTTGGGGAAGTCATACCTATGTGGATTGATAGAAATAATTTGTGTATTATGGTTAACGCTGATAATGACAGAATTCATTGCGCAATAGAGTGTTTATTTGAGTTTTCGTCGGGAAGTACTGTAGGATGCATTAAATTTAATCGGAAAATGATCAGATATGGATCATTTCTTTACTTTAATTGTCTAAATTTTTATAGTAGGAGATATAAATATCAGAAAATACTTTCTTCAGTGGCCATTTTTCTATAATGATCTTCATACCATTGATTTTCCTATTTTTATATTATTTTTACCTTACGAAACTTTCTATAATTACATTCTCAAAACTGTTTATAGTGATTTCGCGCGTGGTACTCGAATAATACCTTACAATGTAACTGTCTATTAAGGATCTTAAAAAGCTTTAGAAAATCATACTCAGATATGAATGGTTCGTTGAATACTTTTATCGTTGTGGCTTTCTTAATATCTTGTTCCAAAATTTTTGTAGAATAAACAAAAATGCAATATTTTCTATGCCCTCAAGCGTACTTCGTCGTTCCCCGGGAAAAAAAATCAAATTCTCGCATGAAAAATACTGAATTGAATGTCCACTTGCATTCAGAAGTTTATGAAAAATATAATCCGAAAGAGTCGTAGACGGTTATCCCACAAATTAGTATGGATTACATTAATCTTCTTAAGGGAAGATTACACATATTTCATCTTCAGTCAGTTGCCAGACTTCGAACGAAGTGCACGAGGAAACTCGATTAATTATGTTAGCAGTCCCGTACCTCTTCAAAAATTCAGCAATAATCGCTGAATCATTTCAATCCACAAAATGGAAAGTAAAAGATCTTGTATTTACCAATTTAATTCAATATTTATTATCTGCATAACCCATTGCAAATAATAACTAAAGAATCGTTTACCAACGTTAACACGTATGTACGCAGTTCGAAAATGATGATTATTCGTTTGATACCAATATTAAACAAAAATTCACATGGACTTTAAATATTAAATAGACTAATAATGCATACGAGATGATGCCAAAAAGTTCGAACAGCGATCAGGTAAAATTCCTGTTGATATAGAAAATCGTTTCAGAGGAGATTATGGCATTCGTTATAATACAATTTTCACTTGGAAATCGGATACGTCCGTGAAACGCGAAAGTTGGTATTCAAAATACACGAGATTGAAAAGACCAGAAATTATAACTGCATCACTAAATTCCTGCGATTGCTGGAGCACCGTATAATCACGTTGCAGAGAGTAGATTTTTGTTTCGTTGGATCAAAAATTTTATGGTTTATAATGCGCTCGAGTAAATTTATAATCGTTGCAAACAAAATTTCATTCGTTTTAAGCGGATTAGAACATGAACGTAAACGAATATTCAGAAATGTCAATTTTCATCATTTTGTGTACACGCCAGTCGTGAATCCAGAATTGCTCACGAATTAAATAGAAGTGTGTTTGAAAGATAAAAAGAGGGAAAAGCAGAGCGACGGGGTTATTTGGAAACCACTAAGATCTCTTATTCGATACGTGTTGCCCGCCACGATATATCGACGGGCCGTGACTCGATTCTTTTATGTCGATCGCGTAAAAACGCGGTCCCTGATTGTGACCGCCGGGTATCGTTCCGATACTTCCGTTGATTCAGTGCCATTCCGATTCGATGCTCGATAATCGTAATAGAGAAACGTCGAGATATTTTCTGCCCGCCACAGATTAGAAAATACCTTGACGTTTTGTTGCAATCTCGATTGAACGAGAGTTCTCCATCTTTCCAATGTTCGTCTCGACTTGACGATTGACTCGATTACTGATATTTATGATTGTGCTCGATAATAAAATTCTTCTATAAATTCTCAGTATCTTCCAACGTCGTTTGGACCTCCATTTTATTTGTGCCATCTGTGCTATCACTTTTGCGAAACTGTCCGTTGATTCTGTCAGTATTCGTAAAGGAGTTATTAATCTTATTCGATTATATAAAATATGAATTAAGCACCTTATATCCTTCGAGGTGTATCACATAGAATATTTTCTATTAGTTTAAGTTGATTTCTTAGTCAGAGTGTTGTAAAAGTATGATAAAATGAGGAGGTGTAGGCTGAAAAGCTGAAAATTTTTATAAGAAAGCTATAACTTAAGATCCATTCTAAGCATGCAGCAAAGGGTTTACACGTTGAATAACGATTCGTCGTTCCAGACTAACGGGATCAGTGTAATAACACTTCGCTAAGCTTCGCAACAGTGGCATCCGCGATCAGGGTGATCCTGTCTCGTTAAGCTTGATACTCGGTGTAGCGAGGAATTAGCGAGAAATACGGCGTGTCGAATACCTTGTAAGAGAAACGCTGGGATGAAGGCTGTAAATGAATTTTCTGACAAGGTCTCTACGGAATGGAACACTGCCACCCTGTTACATCCATCGTTGTTCCAGTATTTCTCTCTTCCGTGTGGTAGTAGTGATTTCTTGAACAAAAATGCTGTTTGAAATTTATTGACCTTCCGGGAATTATATAGGGTGTTCCCGAACTGGTGTTAGAACCGGAAAGGATGCGATTCTACGTGCAAAAATAAGTCAGAAACATACAATCAAATTTCGTCGTTTGATGTCAAAACCATCAAATTTGAAAATCTGCTGCATAGGACTTGGCTAACGCGTCTGTTCATGACTTTCCATTTCTACTTATTGTCAGCACGAATGTATAGGATGTATTTTGATAATTGATTATCTTGGTAACGAAGCATCATACGAAAAAATGTTATTCTAGATTTTCGACTTATTTTTGCATGTAACATAAGATCCTTTCTGATTGTAGCATCAGTTTCGAAACATCTATGTAGTATGTACCAAAACGAAAGATATACTCTTTTTTCATGAAACTCTGATAAAAAAAGTGCGAACAATTTTATGTTGGAGAAATTCAAGATCTGCTACAGATTATCAAAGTCCATTTTTTCCTATTTTAAATTTTTAATAAACTCAGTTCGCGATTATTATAATTACAGAAACAGCATATTATTCTGCACAACGTTACATATGCAGACTCTTTGTTATCAATAGGCTGCGCATGTTTATGCAAACTCAGAATATCAGACATTAATTAGCAAACATGAAAATCATATACAAAAGTTCCTGTACGTAATGTCTTATTATGTTGACAGTAATATACAAATATCATTCAGTTTTATTAAAATCTTTATTTTACTGTATTTTGCAATGTTAAAACATGCTACAAGTACATAAACATCCGCAGTCTATTTATCAGTCACATGCAACATCGTTTTCCATTACCCAACTTTATATTGCAATTCAACAATCCTGTTATTCAAAGCCTCTGATCTACATACAAAACAGAAACCCACCTGCCATTTCCAACCTTCGTTTCCATGATCCCAAAACCAATTTTCATACAATGCTAATAACTCTTCCAGTCTGCACTCGTATTCGCTAATTTATCAGTAAACGCACTTTCCACATCATTTAGTCGGTTCGATAACTCCATTCAAGGACATAATAACGAACACCGAGTCATTCCCGAACTTCCGGCATCAGAGAGTTTCCCACCCTCCAAAAAAAAAATAAAGAGTCGAGCAGTCGAATAGAATCAGAATCTCGTCGGTGGAACGTCCGGAGAGCATCAAATCCGGTTGGTAGTCCGAAACGACACCCAGAGACCCGTAATGAATCGCGTCGGATGAATGCATGCGCGTGACGACCCGCCTCTTGGTGTCGTGTCACGACGCTATTGAAACTAACAGCCGGAGGTGTTCGGCATTAACGAGGACTCACGAGGTCCCCCGTTTTATATGAAGCGTACCTTAACGACAACGCCCGGCGTTTGCCGGCCTGGTAACTGGTCTCGCGTACACGCTCGTTTACGAGGCCCCGTTGTTTTCGTTCGTCGTTAACGGTAATAACACGAACATTGGACGTCGTGTCGTAGCCCTGGCTGGCTCACGTTCGCCACCTTTCCTTCCGTTCTCCATATGCATCGAAGAAGGATGCATTGACGACCGAAGATCAGCATTCCCGCGTGGCGAAGAACACACGTAGTCGAAATTCCTTTCGGTGTATAATACCGTTACGACGCCCTGTGGCTCCAACTTCCGCCGGAAGTTAGTCACCGCGGAGAACAGAACGACGACGACGATGACGACTTGAATTTACTCGCGGCGCGTTAATGGCGTCTCGTGTAGGTGCGAAGATTTCACGCGAGCCTCGATCATAAAACAGAGAAATGAAATTGAATTTTGTTGACTCTGAAATGTATGTCGACAGATGGACAGTGTTTCATAGCCGTGAGAAAAGTTCATTATAAATACGAGCTTGTGGTTTTTGAGGTTGTTCCTTGAATTATGGCCATTTTTATTCTGTAGTGATTCTAAAGTTAGCTGAGTTAGTGTAATGATTGTAAGTACGAAAAAGAATTTCGTGACATCGAATGTTCTCTTTGGAAGAATGAAAGCTTTATGATAGAAGGATTGCATTACAGTCTGTTGAAGTATAAGAATCAAAGTACGATAGTTTATAGCGATAACCCTGCAATTCGTTGAAAAGGTATCAAGTGTATCAGTAAGTAATCCACTATGGTTTCAATATTACTTGAAGTACAGTTTAATCCAGAATACCTTGCTGATCTTCTGTTTGGTCAGAATTGTGAAGAATGATGGAAACCAATAACGAGTATGTATTGTTAAAATAGCACAGGGTTTTTAATTCTTTCGAAACTAATACAAAATTTCACAAAAAAAAAATATTGAATTACTTACTGGTGTACACATCAGAATTCTAAGCTATGTGACACTGCTAACCCTCATTAAAAATATCAGCGTTACACCTGGGGGACCTCTCCTTATCAGTGCCGTGGAACTATCGAACCCTCATCGATAATTTACTGTATTTGCTCATTAAATCCAGTTTAACATATCTTCTTAATAAAATTTCTTCGACGATTCAACAACTGGCCTTCGGATTTTGAGATCCGCCAGTAAGTCCCCGAGAACTTGCAGATATTTGGCGGCGGGTGGATTTATTTACGATCGGAGGCGAGCGAAGGACGTGGCCGATAATAAAAGGGAGCAAGGCCGGGGCCGTTGAATATCGCGGACCAGATGGAAAATTCATGCGGCAAACAAGGTCGTTCCTTGGTTATTCCATCATCGGCGTAATGTCTATATCCTGAATAATGCCGCGGACAATCTCGCGAGGTAACGAACCAGAAGCCGTGCAAACAAGACGAAACTACGCTTCGATATTTGCCCCCGCGGGTAGGGTTAGGGCGGGCCACGGAAGTGGCCATCGTAGGATCACCGCGATCGGAGCAGCGCAGGCCCCCCTCTGCGCCTTCGGGAAATTACAATTGTCTCGGATATACCCGAAGGGCCGAAACGCCGGCAGGTGTGATCTCCGTTTTGCGGTTTCGACCCCGGGGCCCAGTGTCTCTGGGTTCAGTCTTCGACCGATTGTTCAGTTATAGTTTCTGTCACGATAAGCGTGGCTCTGTTTCCTGGCGTAATATATGTTACATTTCCGGTTATAAGTATTAGTACAGAAATTTGTGATGAGGCATTACAAAATTGCTGGAAGTCTGAAATAAATATTGTTTATGGGATATTAAAGTTCGATGGACGACGATTATGCTGGTACGAAGTAATAAAAGTGGTATAAAATACAGGGTGGACGACGAAACGTGATCAGTTTAGATTATTCTACCGTTAGCTGGTCGATCGAAAATTTGTTTGGACGCTTAATCATCGCGACAAGCAGTCGTTTTGAACATCGTTTTAATCAAGGTAAATGATATTTTTTTTAATATTTCTTTGGTTTAGAAGAAAAAAATATTATTTGTTACGATGATTGTCGAATTCGTCTCGGTATTTGGTAAAAGATGAGTGTAAAAAAAATTTATCTATAAAAAACTGAGTGTGCCCTTGAAAACTCTGGAAAGAAGGATTGACAACAAATTTGATACAATTATCTTAAAGCTCTCCTTGAATCATACTAGACAAACATCACATTTTCTGTATACATACCAGGTGTGCTAATATTTATGAGCTGTAGTGTAAGTACATGAGCCGTTTCACAGGACAAAGGGACACTAACTCTATTTCTTGGATTCTTTTAAATTTTAGCGCTAAAGCACTCGATTGGCCCTTAACTTATTACATTTGAAATAAATTTCCTTGATAATTCTTGTGGAGTTAATCGCTTTAGCACATGAACGGCTCACATATAGGGTGTTTAAAAAAAAAGGTCTGATAGTAAGTACTCACCGAGGGGAATCAATACTGTCTAATCAACATACATCTTGAAATCAATCCTTTCGAAGAAAAAGGTAAATTTGTTGAACATAGCAAAAATTCATCAAACATTTTTTAGATTTACTTTTACTGGAGAAATCACGTGATTCTTAATTATACTACGGTTTCTGTTACACCATGCATGTATGTATGTTTTTCATTACCATGTATTCTGATTAAATTTAAATTAAAAAGTTAATTAAAAGCTGCTGCTTTCATAAAAATTTTTTAATTATCGATGAACGTTGAAAGTCCATTTACTCGTTTAATGGGACCCTTCATTTGTATTTTTAGTAACATGATCGAACTGTTACAGCAAGTTTTTCTTTACCCTTGATATTTCTCCTGTATACTTTTAATTGTCTATTTACATTTAATTTGCTTTTATCAGGAATTAATTGGCGACTGTGCAGTACGCTATGACAATTTACCTAACTATTAATTTCCGAGGATCAGTTTTACGTGTCATTAGCGATGTCACGAAATATTTGCGCGTAAAATACGTACGGACTAATTAAGTGTTTAATAGAAGTGCACGATGAATTGTGAAACTTTCGACTATAGTATATTCCGCAATAATTCATGTTTCAAAGTTCGCAAACATCGGCTACTGCCTTAAAATTTTCCAATTTATATCTAAATAATCGTTCAGAGTATTACCTTCATTTATTCTCCATACACCAATATAATTTTAGTAGTTAAGTATTTTTACGTCGAAAGGATTCATGAACTCATAAAATCAACCAACGCGAAGACCATATTTCAGATCAACGCGAAGAATAATTACATCTTAATATACATCGAATGAACCTGAAAGAAAAAATGACAAAATTTGTCTTATAGAACCAGTGCTATCAAATAGAAAGTAGTCCCGTAGGACATTACCCTAGCAAGCTAAGCAGAAAGCACACGTTAATTCATGTGAATTAAATCAGAGTAGTCGGCTTGAAAGAGAAAAAATAGCCGGTAGTTTCATTTCCGGAAGTACAACTGACCGTATGATAAGTTAAGAACTTACCAACTCTCCTATCAAACTAAAGACACCCATTGCATACCTGATACCGTTTACCTACAGTCGCACTGACGTCAGAGATATCAATAACGGGATACGGACGTAAATTTATGTATCGAGCAGCATAGGAAGCACGATGTTCTCCGTTTCCTCGTTCGCAATCGATGACGTCGTAGTAAGAAATATTAATAAAGCACATACACTCTCACCATTTTTCAATTAACTAGTCCAGTGAATCATAAGGGCAGAATTAATCAACGTATTCGCTACACTCTGTAGCGACTCGTCGCAGATATTGTGGATTTATCGGACGGTGACCGTTTAATTATTTAATTAACTGTGTTCGCGTCGCGAGTTTTAATTAAATTATTACCGTGTGCAATTATACCGCGTCAGTGACGTCGCGTAAAAGTATATACATATATATGACGCAAAAAAAAAAGAGAAGGTGTGGGCGTCGGTTGAAATTCAGAGTCACCGATCATCGTTTTCGATCCAGGGTCCCTCGACTCGTGGCAATATTTCGAAATTTTTCAAGCGACGATCCTCGTTATCCGGATCGATCATGCGAAACGCGGTATCGCGCTCTTTTTGCAAATAGCTCGGTAACAAACAAGGCCTCGCGTCGAAATTGGACATTCGAAATGCGCCGGTTTTATTTAATACCCGTCGAGCGACGCGCAACGTAATTAAAAATCGCGCACGTTAATCTGAAACGGGTGCGGCCCGGGTTTATCCCACTTTTATGGTGCCGGGCACGATATTCATTGGTTAAGATGAGATTAATTTATTCGACGGAATTAGCAGATTTAGTGGGTGAGGTTCGACGTGTTTGCTCATTATGCAAAATATCATGGAATCTTGCGCATTGGGGGAGATTGATTGAGTTGCTTTTCTAGGCTTCTGATCTTCTCCCTTTTCACTTTTTAACGAGATTAACTAGCGATAGACATAATTAATAAAACAAGATCTATATGTATGCAATGCATACTGCTACTCAAATAGTTGAAGTACTACTCTTGACATGAATATACCTTCTCCGTTCACATGTACTTACCTTATTAGTAGACTGCGAATTTTAGCCATTTATAGCGTGTCTGAATTATCTGAAATTGACAAGTAACATGACTCACGTGTAATACACCGATGTTAATAGAATTTGATACAAAGGTAGGAGTTTGAAAAATATTTGCATTCATAGATATGAGGTGAAAACAACCCTCAAAGTCGGGGGTGAAAAATACATTTTCCATAATATCGGGGAAACTATTCGACTTAGAAAAAATACTTATTACCGAAAATTGTGCGACGTTCAATAACAAAAATAACTACTTGAGTAGTTTTTCGAAATACCATTTTGATTAAATAATATACCAGAAAGTAACACTTTTTTTGCATATTTTCGTTACTAATCGTTAGCTATTCGCACCCCCTAGATATAAATGTCAGCAGCTAAGAAAATATCTTCCAAATATTTTTCAAAATACTACCTCTGTACCAAATTGCATAAAAAACGGTAACGTAAAAACTACAACAAAAATTAATGAAGTATTTACTTTATTTTAAACCTTGACTAATTGAGAAAAGTCTTCTTGGATTCCAATTTCCGTAAATTGGAACCACAATAATGTACATTTCCATGACAGATCTCTAAAGGAAAAATCACTGAACGAGCAGCTATACCGAAAAGTGCGTTTCGCAAGTGTTTCGAAAATTGGAAGAAACGTAAATTCGTTTTCTCCCCTTCCAATGGCGCGATAACGCCTGGACAATAATCGTGTAGTACAAGCCAGACGATAATCGAAATTAGTCTGTATATTGATGGGAACCATATCAATACTGACGAATAAATAAGTGTATTTTGAAATAAATACAAATTCCAGGAACTTTCCGATGAAACCTCGATATTATCATTTCATCGAATATCTTTCAAGCGAACTAATCCCAAGGATATCCGCTTGATATTGCGAACGTTCTTCTTTCCCCATCCCTCAAAAATAATGGTCGCGCCGTGAGAGTCTCGGAGTTTTTTGACATCGCCTTTCATCGGCTTTTCATTCCCCCGTGTCTACGCCGGCAGCGTCGTCGAATATTTGCACGAGCGAACGGCGAAAACAGACCTTCACCGTCGCGCGCTCTCTCGTCCTCGAGAAAGATTTCTATTCGCGATGCAGCGCCCCCGAGTCTGTTTACCTTTCGCCACGACTTTTCCACTCGTTCCCGCCGCGGTTTTTACCCCTCGACGTTCGCTGGTTGTCCGGAGTTAGTTCCCCCCCGACGCCTCTTATTAAAATAAGCCTGAGACTCTTTCCAGACCCATGTTTTTTCGTTGGCTTCGAAAGCTGCGGACTGTTTCTGTTAGAGAAAACTCCTCCGCCGATTCACGGCGGTCCGTTCTGTGTTTTAAATTTAATTCCCGCCGGATGTATCTGGAACGAGGAACGGGGGATCCACCGTTCCGTATTCTTAGTGTAATCGTGGAAACGTGCGGGGTCTCGAGAGGACAGAGAACAGGGATCGATGAAGAGCGGGTACCCTCGGACACTTACATAAAACACAGAAACAATGTGTAATCAATAAATTTTCATCGAGTTACTCTTGCAAGAAATAAACATAAATACTTCTTCATTTAAAAAAATGAAAAAATGACCGGTAACAATATTTTCATAGATCAATATTTCGAACAATTACACCTGGTGTATAGGATATGATCTTGTAATTAATTTCTGCAGTGCATTACATGTAAATAATTCCTTTGAGATACGATCGACGCACGCCGGTAATTTTAGGTTCATCCATCGATACAAATTCCAGCAGATAAACGATTATTATTCAATTTCTCTCGTTTGAAGCCAGTTATCTTCCCTTTACATTTCTTCAAAAGAGCTGGGATTCGAGTAAACGGAGGTACATAATTGTTTTAATTAGAGACACGATTCCAACCCCTAATCACGGCCTTCGTGGTTCTCGCGCGCAAGCAAATCGCATGGCGAATTCAAAGAGGAAGGCTTTGTTCTACCGGTTAAGCTCATCTTTTAACTTCGGACTGTTTCAAAATTGCGGACAACGTTGAAGACCGTGTTTTCCCTTTTTTTTTTTTTTTTTTTTTTTTTTTTGTTCATTTTCGCCGTCTGTTCATCCGCAAACTTTGTAATACCCCCTTGTTTGTCCGTGTTGCCTTTAATTCCCTCTGTTTCGTGCCACGTTCCTGCCGCGAGTTTCCCGGGACGAACCGGTAATTACAATAGTTTTAATTGTAAACACGACCGTCCCCTGACGAGTAGCTCCCTTCGGAGTGGAAACGTAAGCTTGGGAGTATTTATATACTATTTTCTTTCGATTATTCTGATGGTCGTTAAATTAGCTTCATGGTTCGTCTCCGCGGCACTTGATTGTTGATCCATTAATTAGATAATAATAACTTTTCTGCTATAGGCCAACAGAATATACAATCTATAATTCACCTGCACAATGTTTTAACGATCAACACATAACAAAGCACTGAAGTGTGGAGACTTTATATACTTTTAAAATGAAACGTTTGTATTAAAGTATTTTAATCGTTCCACTTTTAGTATTTGTGTTGGAACAGGAATTGTTTTTTTCTCGCACGAGAATTTTCCCGTGTTTTCCACGTCTAATCCGAAATTTCCAGACGCGGGGGAAATTTGCATAAGCGAGAATTGCATCAGAACCGACTGTAAATTCTAAGCCGCTGTCTGCACACGACCCCCCCCCCCCGCGCATTTATGCATTTAAAGTGTCCGCCGTGTGTGCTATAAAGCACCGTCAACCGACAGAATTAACCAAATACTGGCAATGATCATAAAAACCTGCGTTTTAATTTTGCGAATTACGGAAAAACGTCCACGGTTGGCTATAAGAGATTCGACACACTCTGGAAAATCGTTTTCCTCTCTCTCCCTCCCTGCCGCTGTTCTTCTCTCTTGGATTTCACGTTTTACGTAATACACGCAACACGTCTCATTACTTTCGGTTACTGGAACGTGAATTTTTTACGGCGTTCTTTTGAAATTATCTTGTCCTAGCGGAATTAATTGCGAAGCGCCTTTGAAAAGGGTACAGAAGCGGGTACAATTAGGATTACCGATTAAAGTAACGGAAACTTGTCTCATTAACGTATGCGAACAACATTATCATACATTTACGTCTCTGAGAGTTTATTTTAATTATTCATAGGCTATTAAATAATCTCCTTTAATTTGTAATATTCATTTAGACAAATGTGTGTTCCACCATTAAACGCTCCATTTTATATTATTTCGAAGCGTATACGATGTTACATTATTTTATACTCTCAGCTGGCTTCACCACATACCTATATCATCTCAGATTATTAAAAAGAAGGATAGTATGCTCCCACATGATTCTCAGAACCAAGGAACTAATCTTGTCGATTGAACCGATAGAGATTGCAAAAAATTGAAAACAATTTCAAGATTAAAAGAAATGAAAAATTATTTCAAGATTTAAAGAAATGGAAAATTATTTCAAGATTGAAAAAAAAATGGAAAATTATATCAAGATCAAAAAAAAAATGGAGAATAATTTCAAGGTTGAATAAATGGAAAATAATTTGAAGATCGAAAATGAAAACCGAGTTACATGCAGCGGTGCGTAGCGACTCATTCAGTCCGTACATAAATTTCCATCAAACGCTCCATTCGTTTCGCGCGCGCGCGCTGGTGTGTCATAAATAAACAAGACGGATACGTGGAAAAAAAGCGAATGAATTCTTTAACCTTCCGGCGAAGTAGGCAGATGCAGCAACGATACCGTGACACGAATGTTATATCCGATTTGCATGGAAGCCGAGTCAGAAGCGAAATGAATAAAATTAATTCATGCACGGAGAAGGGGGTGGGGGTCAGGCAGGTGATTTAACCGTGTCCCGATATTTAATTGCCACGACGAATCGACGCCCGAAACGTGGCAACCGATCGTATCGTACCCAAATCACACGCCGTCTCCAGCGATGCGTTCTCGTCGAATCGAATGAACGAGAACGACTTCATAGAAACGGTAGCTGTGATTTTTTTCGGGGAAAAAATTCATGGTAATCGTTTTCACCTGCCTTTGATGTCGTCCAATCGAATGTTGCGCGCGTAAGCGTATAACGATCACGTTCCCTTTAACGTCTCTCCCCCAATTGTTTTTATTCCGTGAAATCGATGAACCGAGAGTATACATACAGGGTGGGCCATCTAACAACTTGCAGGCTTTGAATAAGTTGGAAATTCGTTCTATAAAAAGTCGATCTATGAAAAAGTTTCGGAGAACACATTGCGTGGTACATACAAGTATTCTTTATCGATTTTCACGGTCTGAGCATCGATATTAGTACATCACGAGGATAATAATGAGCTTGTAAGAAAATATGGGCTTTAGAATCATATTTGCTTGTTCGGAAAATTTGTAATGGTTTTAACTCGTTAACTGCATTTGTTTATTACAGTGGACGCCTACTTTATTACTTTAGTGACAATATTTGGAACATTTCTTGACGATTGGCAGTCCGATATTTCTTTAAATGACATCCACATATTAGAAAAACTATATTACTGTGACTATTATGTAGTTCGTTATTTATTGTGAGCAAACACATTGCCTATAAAAAAATTGTAATCTAATAAAATTTGATCTATTAAATTTTTGCACAAGATACCAGAAAGATACAGTGAGCAAGTTAAGAGCAGAGTTCCAATCTATATTTTTTAATCGACATCATATTCTAATTAAATACTTTTTTTTTCACAATTTCTGTCCATTTTTCAATTAAATTTGATTATACCAGTTATATGATTATTTTAATTGAAAGAAAAAGCTCTTCAACCTGCTTGTAGGTGGATTTTGTTTTCGATGTTTTTTCTTGGTACAGAATATTCCAACGATCTAAAAGAATAATCATCCGATTGGAGAAACACTGGTTAATTGGGTAGATGCTGTACAATTTTCCAGCCGAGGTAGTCCAACTCTTTTACAAACTTAGCAGAACGTAATGAAAATGGCATAAGTTTTGTCAGTATTTCTCACAGGAACCAAAAAAAAACGACGAGTAACTTGTACAGCAAATACGTTCAATGCACACGTAGAAAATAGTACCTGTTCACCAGATCAAATGATTCCTCCTGCGTTCAGTGAAAATATACTATGAAATTTCGAAACGACCGAATAATATACACTGCTCTCTATAATGTAATCCTCTGCCCCGAGTGATATATTGGAAATACTATTAAACGTTTTCAAGTTTGGTAGCGATCACCTGGTATGCAATATACATAAAAAGGTAGGGGAAAGAGGTGGGGAACGATGAAACTTTCCGCAATTTCAATTGCCATTCCCGAAAATCGACACGGTTCTTCCGCCGAGCCACACACGTAGACACGACCCCTGCACCGGTCAACGATATTTTTTCGGGGTGGATATCCATTTATCGAAATTAATACGGACCACGCGAGCCCAGTATACGCTCGCTCGTCGCGACAACCGCTCGCGTTCCCCGCTCGCTCGATCATTTCCCTATCGGTGATCACGGCCACCTGGAACAGCGAAACGACACGATGACCTTTCTAAACGCGTGTCCGTTTCCCGAAGGGAGCGTGATGTAACGACTGCGATATCGTAAAAAAAAAAGCCTATCGTGTCGTCGTGATATCATGTCGTGAAAAGACTCGCCTCGAATTTTATCAAAAAATTGGAATCGGAACATGAAAATTGAAATGTTTTAAAGGGAATCAGAAACTTTGTGTGGAATTGGAAGTAAAAACGTATCAACTGTGAATTTGGTGTCTTTATTGGATATGGAAATTTATTGTGAGTTTTAATGTGTAATTTTCTAATATCATATTGCCCGTATAATATATAAAATATCTAATCGTTCGTTCATTTTTTTTGTTGCAGGTAAGTGCTGATTCGAAGTTAAGGTTGTAATAATCTTTAAATTCGTATTCCTGTTTGGTAAGTCTTATCTCTGTTGAGTAGAATGATGGTATCGTATACTGTTTGTGCAATTAGTAATTTATTTACGTTAAAATACACGTAAATAGATAAAGAGATTCTTCGTATGATCGGTACTCTCAGTTCGACACTGAAGACTAATTTTATCGAAGCTTTTTATCTCCGTAACAGAGTACCCCAAAAAACGATCTAAGGATAAAAAATTCGTTCTTCCCGAGGGACAAATGTATTCTCGGTCACGGATAAAGTTCGAGAGTGGAAACTTCGACTATTTTCAGGCCTGTCCCCGCCTACACGTGTTTGCGCACGTATTTTCGAATTCCCGCGAGAAGACCCTGTAGGGATTTGTGGTTAGAAGGAAACGATCACTTTCGAAGGGTCTTTTGCCTCGCGGAACTTCCAGAAGCCAGAAAACAGGAGGTATTCTTCTCTGTGGCCCATTTCGTTCCAGGATCACTCGGTTTTACCCATTCTGACGACTTTTATCCCCTCGTTGAAACTATCCTAGAAGTTTCTCACTGGTCTAACAAGGGTTGAGTTTCTTTTCGTACGAGAATCCCGTAATTGAATAACACAACCTAATCATGCCCAATAATACATTCATCGTTCGAAGGGCACAGTGAGAAGATTCTTTTCTCAGAATTGTTTTTGGTAGTTCGATTACCTTAATCGATATCTATACAGTTCAAACGTGTAAAAGCTTATGTCTGTTTTAATAGCTCGAAACGAATCAACTGTTGCCTATTAAATGTAATCAGGATGATCGATCAGCAGAAAAAAAAAATGTTTCCAGACGTCTGGAGCTGGTATTCCGATTAAAAGCAATCTCGACGATCGGGTACTCGAGGTAGCAAATGACATCATACCGGTTATCCGGGTGCATTTCTAACGACACTTCGCTTCCTTCTTGTAATTAGACGCCTGGGACATTAGCGGAAGATCTGGTTTAACTGCTTAAGCGTTTCCACTGGCGCGCAACAACGCAAACATACATCGGACACGCCTGGAATTAACGTTCCTGGTAATCCCGATTCGATCTATCTTCGTGCAAGAACCACGACCTTTGATGGTGCATCATACTCGATCGTGTTAATGACTAATTACGCTTTACAAACGAACGGAATCGAGAGTTCAGTGAGAATGTACGACCTAATTGCCAGCTGACTATAACGTACACGGTAATAAAATTTTATCGGAATAGCTATCTTCGAATTTTCCGCGGAGGTTCTTCGCCTTCGAGCGTAGACATGATAGTTATGGAAGATTCTAAACACTTAGAAAGGATATACTTGTCGTACACCGAGTTGTAAATTAAATCTTTGTTGCTTTCGTGACTCGATGTACCGTTAAGCACGCCTTCAAGATATCGGTACCGCTCTTCTCTTAACTGTTGTTCGTGTCATAACAACTGTCCGTCGTCGTTACACGATCGTAAAATTACTCGATGGATTGTCATTAGGCGAGGAAGGTTCACTCGCAGGTCTTCAGGAGCGTGTAACGAAAAAAATTATTACAATCCTGTTTACAACAGGGAGAAATTGCGGGTCGACTGTAACTGAATGTGTTTCGTAAACCATTCTTAAGACTTCGTGCAAGTAACAGGTTAGTATTCTCAGTGGTGCAGTCCACAGAATAATAATTTAGCTGTTCCATTGGCCAGTTAGAAATTGATCTAACTGTAAACATTTTTCGTGCGGCAGTTTTTTCTTCATCTACGATCAAACCAAAGAAACTTAAGAAATAGTAGTTCTATATGTTTCGTAAACTATATTCACGGTCTCTGTTAATACCTCTACATGAGAAACGTTTGAATATAATTTTCTGTCGCGTGAAATGAAAAGGAAGGCGTCGAAACACCGGACGTTCCTAATCTGCACGGTGTTCGGTTAATTGATAGGGAGTGAACACGAAGTAAATTCGTCGGTTCTCCATTGAAGGGAGCTACATTTAGATAGTATTCCAAGACAGATTGATACACAAAGAAAACCGACGGTCGTGTTCGAGTCGTTTTTAAAAGCCGCCCCATCACCTTGACCGTGAAAAACCAGTGACGAATCGAACGAAATGTTCTGTAAAAATTCCATATCGATGACATTCATTAGAAGCAATGCAAAATCACTGTATCGGATATCATTGCAAAGCAAAAAGGTAACAAAAATGAACGCTGCAAAGTCGACTATGTAATTGGCTGAATTAATGATTCGTTAATCAAAAATATAACTACGAGCACCGTCCGGCGTATTGCGCGACTCAGCGACCGTATATCAAATTAATGATCACCTGCAATTAATTAACGTCATTCTGGAAATGGCGATACGCGAACCGGGGCTCGTTGCGTGTTCCAGCTACCGAACGAAATGATTCCAGCCGATATAATGATCCGACAGCCCGTAATGGCGATACAATTATCAAAATGTCTCTATTATTAGCGAGATCGTAAACGGCTAAGTAATTAGAGCGGCAGCCTGCCAAATTATCAATTAATTTGCGGTCGGAATAGGGCGAGGGGGGAGGGGACAAGTATAACACGCCTCTGACTTCCGTAGGATCACGTAACTAATCAGAAATAAAAGTAACCGTTCCCGGGGGCTGAAACTACCCTCAACGCGTAACGATTGCTCCCTCTCCCGTTCCAGCTCCGTTACGTGGCAGCCCCTTTTCGAAAGTAGTCGTTGACCGCCGCAATTTCGTTTTCTGATTGCGCAACAAACACCTGCAGGTAATAGCCTTCCATTTATCTCATTAGCATTCTAGTGTCTTTATTCAGGAGGGGCTATCCTTTTGTTCCTAGTATTGCAATACAGCCCGAAAGGCGTCGGAATTTGAATCGGAACCATCGGAGAGAAAAATACGGGCATAATGTTTCTAGACGGAAAATTGTTTTGAGTTTCTGGTCCAATTGATTTAATTAACTGTGATATCTAGGTATTGGAATTGAAATATGACTATGTAAAGTAACATAGTGAAAGGGCTTCCTATCACTTGGTACATTTGATTCAACTACCGAAATAAATTTTAAATTGAATGTTAATTTGACAGGAATTTCAATAATTTCCGAGACCAAGTGATAGAAGGCCCTCCTCCTGCACTGCTTTTTCCGCCGCTAGGGAAAAAAGTGGTGTAGCAAAAGGGCTTCGTACCACTTGGTTTCGAACGTTTCTGAAATTTATGCCAAATTAACATTTATTTTGACATTTATTTTGACATTTATTTTGACATTTATTTCAGTACTTCAATTAAATTTACCAAGTGGTGGTAGACTCTTACTCCTACGCCACTTTTTGAGGGTGCATGGAAATGGGGACATGGTTCAGTAACAATTTTTTTTTTAGATCACAGAAATTTTGTACAGTTTACAGCAGAATTCGAAAAAGAAGTTCTTCAAGTATTAGAGTAATATATGATTTTCATAATTTTTCGTACTTTTCAATCAACTTCGTATTTTTCTAAACGTAATCGTGTATTTTGTAATGCACTAATTCACCATAAGTGACTTAGTATTTTATATTCGGAATAACGAGTAACATCGAGTAGTGCATTAAAAAATATACGATTCCATTTAAAATATGCCCTGTGATACCATTTAACTTTCGTTTGAAACATTGTTTAATATCGTCAATAGTTACGGCGATATGCGAATGGGTCGATTTAAATGGGACATCCTGCGTATATAAAATTATCTCACCGATGTCTGCCCAAACTACCAACACAGAAACATCTGATACATTGCATTTCAAAACTATAAAATCGCCTGAAGCTCCCAACTCTGAAACAATAACGCACCTTAATCCGCACAAATGTACATAACATGTAGTCTTTCTGTTTGTAGTCAAATACTGCTTTGCAGTACGCTACAATACACGACCTATGTATTTGATTCGATTGAATCCTAAGGGTAAAACACAGGAATCGTAAATTTCAAGATGGTTTTACAGTTTATGAGATGTACTGTAGAATCAGAGTCACGTAGCTTCTTCATTCAATCATCGCAATGTTTACATCTTCTTCGAACTGAATTCTTCCACTCGGATAAAAAACAGTGAATTTAACCATCAAACGCGATACAATATGGAAAACGAATGGAAGAACGCAAATGAATGCGTGCGAAAGAGGAGGATGAGGGTGGATATCGCGGTTGCATTTCCGGCGATACGTGTCGAAAATGGCGTTAGACATGCATACATAAACATGAATCAGGGGAACGACGAACGGTGGAACTAAGCTGCGAAACTAATAATTAAATTCCTCTATTCGGGTGGACGGAGCCGCCTGGTCTCCGTCGCGCGAGCGGACGAATTTTCGCGCGCGACGGCCGGGAACTTCATGACTTCACAACGAGGGGTGGAGGAGGAGGATGCCTTCGATCCTTTCTGTAATTTCCGCGCCTCCGGATTGAAATTTATGCAGCAGTTGAAAAAGGATCAACACGTCTCCCCGGCGTATCCGCCTTTTCGTTCCGAAATATTTTTCGAAATCTACCCTCGAATTCTGTTCGCACCAGGACAAACGTGTTTTCAGTGATTCGTTAAATAACACGAAAATATTGGTGGTACACATGGAAAATTCATACCGTCCCCCCGCGAATAATATTTATGATTACAGTTTCCGCGCGGAATTAAATGTATTTCGATAAATTCGTGAATAATAACAAGCAGCGATGTTTGTATTACACGAAATTATTGTCGATAACTTCAGGGCGTGGTTGTATACATGTTGAATGGAATGTATTTATTGTTTGGATAAGAAGCTTCGAGTAATAAATTAAAGAAAATTCGTTGGCCAGTTTCCGTCGAACAGAAATGTGTCGATAGAAATTCTGAAATGAAGTATTTCATCGAAGATCATTGATGGCATTCGAATCGAAATTGGCTCGAACAGGTGCAACAGAGTAAACAAAATAAACTTTCTTATTGCGTAAATGCAGGTTCGAGACAGCTGAACGATGATTACTCGCCCTGGCGATTTTGTCAATGGTCTTACGAACGCAAATTGGCCTCGCGTGATCTCAGAATGTGACAATGACTTCCCTCCTCGCCGTGATTCCAGGATTTTCTCTGCCTCGAGACTTTTTATCCGAATCTTGATTACTGTTCCAACATCCGTGTTTTAACGCCGCCATGAAACGAGACCCACTCTGAAATCATTTTTATCGTTGCCTCGATTTTGTTCGACCGTGTGTGCAATATTCTCTCGTGGTTACCGTCGATAAGAGCCGAAGCGGCAGTTTCGTTCTACTTGGGTCGGCCCGCTCGACGAATGCTCGAATGGCAAATAAGTGGCGGCCTGCGCGCGGTTAATTGCACCCTTACGGGATCCCCTCGCCGAGGGTTGTGGAAACGGGAACGAAGAGATCCGAAGGACGCGCGAAAACGCTCGCAACTGTGTCGATTGACACGCGAGAACGGGCGAGAACGGTTTCGTACACGCGAATCGTCGATGTTAATCTCGATGTTTCGCGGAAATTGGTCGCTCGAACTACCAAAAAGTCGGATTTATCAGCGTCTATCGGAAGTTTGATAGACTTTTTTTATAACCTTCGTGATGTTCAAAAGCAGTATTTGGTCGAAAATAATCCAACACTGTTCCTATGAAGCTAACAAGTAAAAAAAAGGTACATTTAAACTACAGTAATTCCTCGATGAATGCGACACGAGCAACGGTGTCATTTCCGCCATTGGGAGATTCTGTCTATGGAACCAATCAGAACAAAGTAAACAGAAGCTAAGCAGAGGCTCGGCTTTGGGAAAAAAAGTAATTTATGGGAACTGAAAACCTTTCCGCCTTGCCATGACTGCTTCGAAGTGGACCCGGGTACGTCGCACTCATTACTGTATTTTATATCATGACTAGAAGATAATTGACTTCTTCTTGGCACCCCTAATAATAATCTGAATTGCAGATGATGTAGAACTGAAATAGATCAT
This sequence comes from Dufourea novaeangliae, assembly GCF_001272555.1. Taxonomy (NCBI): domain Eukaryota; kingdom Metazoa; phylum Arthropoda; class Insecta; order Hymenoptera; family Halictidae; genus Dufourea; species Dufourea novaeangliae. The sequence goes on along the minus strand of NW_015373901.1, from coordinate 256,179 downwards.
AGTGGACTTGCACCTTGATCCGCCAACTATACTGATAAAAATTTTAACCTTGAATGAAATACAAATATGTAAAAGGAAATGTTCCGTACGTAATTCAGTAGGATATTCAAAATTAAGATAAAAATTGTACCGCTGCGATAACGTGGTGGCCAGTGCAAGCGTTCATTCGCTCATCGATTTTTATTCCGACCGTGTACAAACCCCTTGAAATTATTCCGCCGCGAAATTTCGTATCAATTATTGCCCCTTAATAGTTGTTATTCCGCTGTCCCCCTCACCCCGAAAAGTTCGAGCACATCGTGGCGTGTTAAATCGTTTTGTACCTCAACCAAACTGAGGGGGAAGCTGCGTGTAGGTAACTCCAATGGAAATGTAAATGTTGGTCAGACTTAGCGCAAAATAATACAACCCTTGCCACGGGCGAAATAACGTCAGCCATCCCTCTGAAGCAGAGCCTGATGGTTCCCGTCGTGCCCGTTAGTTACACCGCTGAGGAAAAATAACACGACCGCGGAAACTCCGTGAATTCACCACCGTTCGTCGCGGTTCTCACGAATACGCAGGGTCCTCGTAGTTACGGTCGAACGAATCGAGAGCCTTGCCCCGGGCGATACGCATATAAGTTGCTCCCAAGCAAATTTCGAAATTTCAATGTATCGACTATTTGAATTGTAAATTGCCCGCCGCTCGAGGCACCGTCTGGCGACGCGAACGCGTTTAAAAGCGTTTTAGGAAGTTTCGTTCGTTCCCGTAAATCCGCGCTCGCGACAAAGGGAACACCGTGGAGACCAACTACTACAAACGGAATGCTTCCCTCGGGTAAAATTTACGCTTTGACGGACCCTCTGGAAAAGCTGTTCTGGCTCTCGTGTTTTGTCTCGTGAAAAAGATGGCGAAACGATATCCACGTATATGGATACGCGTGAAGAATGTTCTACGGTACAGTAAATCCTCGATGAGTGCCCGACGGCTCCTCGGCACTGAACATTAAATATTTCAGAACCTAGTGGCCATAGCTGAGGCACATATCATTGGCGTCAGAATTCTTCTCTTTCCTTGTCAGTATTTACTGTATAGTTTTAAAGTGGTAGACTACAAAAAATTCAGAAATTTATCCTGCGACAACTTGTAGATCCTTCTAGGGTAAATTGTATCATTACCGTTTTCAAGGAAACACCAGTCTTATAAGGTAGTTTAATTTCATTCACGTATAGAGCTCCTGTATTCTATTAGGTTGAGGGTAGAGCTACAACTCTACAGGATGTATGTAGGACTGAAGCTCTATTCTGTTAGCATGGGCCCAAGACATATATTCCTGTACTGAATGCCAAGTCTTCCAGAAGAATTAATTTTCTTCGCAATAACAGTGAAAAGGCAACCCCCGTATAATACGATTTCGGTTTAACATGATTAGACAATTGGGAGATGCCCTCTCCAAATGACACAATATTCCTGCAATACTGGTTCGCTCTAATACACTTACAGAATTGCGTAAACTGGTGTATTTTCTTCAGTTTCTAGAAATTAACCCTGTTTTGTTTGTATGTCTGTTATATATTAGTTCTTAACACTACCCATCACGACCGGTGGAATGATCGGTTTTGCCGTTCTAATTCCTGCCTTTTTAAAGAACTCGGTGGGCTTGGTGTTAATTTGGCATAACACAACAGTTTTTAGGAACCTAACCACGGTGTTATAGGTGGGACACCTGCACTGAAACTTCCCAAAGTGTAATATAAAAATAAAAAAGGGTGAACACTTGTTTCGCTAAGAGGGTAAATAGTTATGACATCTTTTAAACTAATTCATAAAGACAAGAATAAAGATAGGAATGTCTTGGTTCCCTTAAGTATCTCATTGGATTAAGAATAAACCATAAAACTTGTTCCATCTAATGAAACTCCTGTCTTTCATTGTACATATGTATACCACAGAGATCTGTAGACTATAAATGCATAAAATTCACCGTCTAATTATCAGCAATGATGTACCTACACATCGATCGTCGTATCAACAACTATATTAACAACAAACAAATCCACTAACTATCTACTCCATACAAACCAACCCCCCATCCTCGATGAAAGTAAGCTTACAACGGAAGAGCTTCTGAAAATCAATCCACGACGTTCCACACACGGCGCGATGGTCTCTCTCTCTCTCTCTCTCTCTCTCTCTCTCTCTCTCTCTCTCTCTCTCTCACCCTCTCTCTTTCTCTCTGCGTCGTTTGATTTCCCACGTTCAAATATTTACCACGCATTTCTGAACCGGTGCGACGGTACCCGCGATCGAAACTGCGTTAAGTCTCTTGCCTGTGTACTCTTACGCACGCGTGCACGTCGGCTTCGCGCGACCGAGCACTCGCTCGCGTTCCTACATAGCATACCAGACATTGTTATACCCCGAAGGCCCGCGGACAAAGCCGTACAACTGGTTCCCTTGGAAATACCTTCGGTAGTTCGGCTGTAGTGAACGACGTTCCACGGTTGCGGTGCTCGTGGCCCCCATAAGCGCCATCATGGCGCGTCGAGAATGGATCCGTACCCCAGGGGCCATTTCCAAGGTCCGTTTCGGTACCTCCAACACGACATAATTTTCAGCCCGTTTAATTGGACGGGAATTCGAGTCTTTTTCTTTTCATATCCCCCTTTGTGGTCGTTCTTATTCCACCCGGGTCTGTTATGCGCGAACAAACGAGTAGATATCGAATTTCCTCGACTGGCTTCTCGCGACGGGACTGTCGCGCAAGTCAGCTGCTAACATCGAGGGTTTGTTGCGTGCACGGGGTGTTTTTCATGATGAAAGATGCAAGAGGCTTTATGTGACTGTTGGCGCACACTCGGCGTGCTGGTAGGTGCATGGTTACGCTTGGAATGCGGTTATTGTTGGGAGGATGGGTTTCCAGTCAGGGAGATTATGTTTGGCGCTCGTTCAATAGCATTGATCGTCGTGTGATTGTATAGGATGGGTATGAGACTTTGGTTGCGTTCAGTAGATACCAAGTGGAATGAAAAATGCCTTAAACGTAGGACCTATAATCGATACTTTCGATTAAAAATAAAGAAGTTTATTTTCACATTTGTTACAGACATTCGATATGTCTTCCTCCGATTTCGATACAGAACTTGCATCTGTGGATCAGAGATGGACGTTTATTTATAGATGTTCATTCCGTGTCTCGTATTACCCGTTGCCATACAACCCTTGAAGTAATGTATATATGATACTTCTAAGCTAATTCTTCTGTTTACATTCAATGTCTTGCAAAGTGACTGACTTATGATATCGAACAATCGGAAATATAAAAATTAATGTTTCATTGGAATATATGGAAATATAATGAATATTCTTTATATACATAATTCCTTGTACAGAATTCCTCATTTACAATCTGTTTCTGAAATTAACATTAAATTAATTCGATATTGATATTGCATTGGACATCGACGATGATTCAAACGTTGACGTACATACATTCTCGAAACGTTTAAATAATAATTACACTCGCAGATTAGTGTAAATGAAACTCGATGAACAACGAACGCTGTGTCTCATAATTTACAACACGTTTGAAGCTGCCTGCGATAAGAAATCAATATCGATTTTTAATTATTCTCGCTGATAATTCACTACGGAAAACGTATAATGTTACTCCGTAATTGAAGATTGAACGGTACGATTTCATTGTGTTTGGGGACTATGCATTCTGCATTCGTGACGGTGTGAATTAATGATTCGGTAATTACATTTTATCGAAGGCTCAGGGAATATCGAATTACTGGAATTTTAAGAAAATCACGAAATTAAAGAAGCTATCAAATTGACCAAAAACACCATTTTTTGTATATACCCGTTTACATTAAAAATTTCTTTCGAAATTTCTTTAAAAATCATACGAACTTTTCAACCAATTTAATAATCTCTAGACAGCTTTTCACACCCGCTGAAAAATTTATAAATTCCCGTGCATCGCGCGTGAAATCCTTTTCATTCAGTAATGATCGGTTCAGCTGTTGCTCCAGGAAGAGAAGGTCGCGCGTCCCGTCCGACTCGTTTATTAAAAATGTCGGTTCCGTGCGGCGCGTCAGATCGATTTTCCGAACCAATGACGAAAGCAGCTGGCAGAACAAGATAGGCGGTTCCTGTTTCCTCGAGATATATAAAAAAAGAAGAGAGAGGGAACGAAGAAGAAAAAGGGGCGATCCACCCTTTTGGGTGGCTCTTCGAAGCGGAATTCATTCCGTTTCTACAAGGTGGAAGAGGTAACCCCGTAACCGTTATGACTTCGCGGCGTTTTATACGTGACGCAAAAGGTTAACGGCACGCGGCGCTACGTGTATTTAGCATTTGAATGGCTATTTAACGTTTGCGGCTTCGTCGATCTCCTTGTTTCCATGAAAGAGGCAGTATTGGGTCGATGAGTAGGAATTGATCTTCTAAAGTCTGAATTTCCAGTTGCTAAATGTTAGCTTTAATTCAATTAATTCGTTAATCTCATTTATGTGTGATGTTTGTCAATAGAATACAAGAGTTCGTTACGTGAATGAAATTAAACTACCTTATTCGAATGGTGTTTTTCTGAAAATAATGTGTATGAACCAATTCGTTAACAGCGTCACATATGTGTGACGCTCCAAGTTCCATGTCAGCATACTTTCTTAGATAAAAAAGGGAATAGGTTTTGCAATATTCACCTATATTTCGAGTCAGTCATTGTCTCTGTTTTGTGTATTTTTAATTTCTGATCAAAAAGTTAAGGATATCCCATTGAATAGAATACTGAAAATCTAGCATAGTCTGTGACGAACATTTTCGAAATAATGTGCTAGTAGCGAACTGGTTAATCAAATTTATTGCAATGGCTTTAGTGATTCAGCATATTAAGTACACAAGTAAATATTTGTATTCTCAATAGTTGAAACTTAAACGGATGTGTACTGTAGGCTAAAGGTACTATATGTATACATCATTCATATTTAACCTATAACTAATGAAACTGAAATTTTATTACTTGTTACAAATCTTCATATACCCAAATATATTACTGTGTTGCAAAATTTTATGCATTTACAGTCAACAGGTCACTGTGAAATACAAGAAAAAACAAAACCTTCGTCAGATCTAGGGACTCCTTCATATCATCCAAAAACCAATAAGATAACTGAGAGTAGAAGAAACGTCTACTTTCAATTTTCTCTTTATGAATCATAAACATAAAAATCCGTAGTTTCAAACTATATCTGTTATTCACGGTTTCTACCGTTCCCAGACAGATAATATTCCATAAATTAATACCAGACTAAGGAAGTTTAACCTGTTTATTGATAAACAGTGAAAGTGCACGTCGAGTTCCTGCACCACAAAAAATGAGTCGCGGGATCGTTCGATGTTATTGCAATTTTCAGTGTTATTCGGTCGCAAATATAATATCACTGTTATTCGGTCGAAAAATTTCAGACGGTAACGTATTAAAGCAGAACGAAGCCCGCGAAACTAGCAGGTTTTATGCTGGGGGACGAGGGATCGGTGAAATGGTCGGGTCTGTCATAGGGCTGCCTCGGGGAGAACCGAGGGTGGAACGAGTCAGTCGGAGTGGAGGGTTCACAATGCTGAAACGAATATTCTCCCCCCCTCGACTTTGCACGAGGGGTGAAAACCCCCCGTTGGCGAGCGTGCATCTTTCCGTGCGCTCGTAGTAGGTATACGTTAGTGCTGGCTGGTTCGTCGGTAACAGTGGGCCGAAACTTTGTGTATTACCGCGCTTCATAAAGCGACGCGAGGAATCTTTCGTATCGTTCGTTTGAACCGCCGGAATGTGTGCGTCGTAAGTGCATTATCGTCATGCGACAAATAAAGGATGGTGTGAACAGTGAACGCTGAAGAAACCGCGTTCCTGGGAAGGCAGACGGAATCGTTTGCGTTCGTCACCTTTCTAATTGAGGAGATAGAATGTGTGGATGTAACGGATATTGTGTGATCTTGTGACGTTGAAAATTTGTTACTTTATGCTTGAAATACGGTGTCTTCAGCCTTACAATACCGTACAGTAAAATTCGTTTAGTTTCAAAAATGTAGAGGAGGTGGTACAGATACAGGCTAGGGTCTAAATATGGGCTAGTTGAAAGAGTAGGGTCATGACATGTGCTTCACCCTAGCCAGAATGATGTGAAGCTACGACTCGGAAACGAAAGAAGCTTATTTTAACGACATATATCATAAAGCAAACGTGGTTTAGACTCTAAACTTTAGAGACATTAAAGTGTTACATCTTGAAAATCTAGAATAGGCAATAAGTCCTTAAGTAAAAGTGCTAGCCCATATTTAGACCACTTCCTCTGCCTGAACCAGTCACAAATTCCATGAAGAATCTTACGATCAATCTTCGTTATATATTGATCGAGGAATCTAAATATTCATTTATTGTTCAGTGTCGTGCAAGTGATTATCGAAGTCAGTGAAACAAGATAGAAAAGTGAAGGATCTCGTTGAGAAACTCACAAATGTTCCGTAAACAGAGTAGGAAACGATTCTAAAGAAATGAACGGAGCAACCAATGTGTCTCCATTTCTCTTTCTTCACTTGCGCTCAACTCTACTATATATATATAACTACTTCGTACGTAAACTCACGGAACACGTTCAATCTCACAATGGAAAAATCGTCGAATGAATCCTAAGCTGTCGATGAAGTCAAGAATTTATTCTGTCGTGTCGAGTAACTGGAAGATCTAGACAGGTGAATCTCGAAATAACGTTTTACTGTCGGTCGTAATCGGTCGCGTACAGGCTGTCGAGGTGACGTGCACTCGAAGAGAATTATTTTATACCTCAGGAACGACGCACTATGAGACGTCTCCGAGTTTATTACGAGGCGTGACTGCCGGTGCTGTTTTGCGTTTTAATACCAATCCTGTTTGAATAATAACTCACAGTGCTGATTACGCGTTCGCCTGGTGAGGAGGCGCATAAATCCCTGGCCACGCGCATCGCGGCTTAAGACGCTCTTTTTTGTTTTGTAAATCGCAATTACTTCTTCTCGCGGAATATTTTTCTTTTTCTTTTTTTTTTTTTTAACGAAACAGCAGCCCATAAGTCACTTTACAGAGCCTCTCGTCGAGTTTAATCAGGCCGCTTCTCCTGCGCGCTCGCTCGTCGGTCGATCGCAATTTGCTCGAAATTAGATTAACTTTTTGCCCAGGGTTACGTATCGAACAGAGAAACAACGACGAGCCGTGTATATAAAATCGTTACTGCTCCGCCTGTCGGTTTACCGGGCCAGCCGTGTTTTCCCGACGCTCTGCACTTTTTCCCCGACCGGTAATTAACTTATTCGCGGCTGGTCGGAAAATACGAGGGGGTTCGTGTCACCGAAGTTTCATCTCGAAACGGGTCCGTGTCACCGAAACTGGAGGAAATACGGTCTATTTGATATCTTTTTTTTTTTTTTTTTTTTTACGTTGATGATATTAGAATGACAACGAGCTACAGCGATAATTCTTGGACGAGAGCGACCATGATTTTTAACCTCTTCTAACGGTATACTCTATTTTATTGCTTTAGTTTTATTTTCTACCCAAACGTATTATCAGTGAACTATGAATTATGTCGAAAGCAAAAGATCAATTGTTTAAACTAATTCTACTCTTTACGTGAGAATATTAAAGTAGATATTAGAAGTGAAATTTGTATAAAATACGTTAGGAATCCTGTATACGTTGTCACGATGTTCTTTGTTAATAATTCAAAAACATCCAATTGTTTGTGTAAAGTTTATAAAATGCAAAATTTGTAGTTATAACAGAAGCTTACGATGGATGTAAAGCAACCGGGAGACTCAAAATAGATCATTTCCGATTTCTTTGTTACAAGAAGCGAAGAACACCTAACTGCGTTGCTGTTCACAGTCAAAGGGTTAAAATACCGTAACTTCAGTCTTTTTAAAACAGTCTTTGAAGAGCTATTGGAAGTTCGGAACGCTAAGCGACACGAAACGTGTTAACCGTCTACTTGGTGTATTAAAAAGAAAAATGTTTAATGAATTCAGTCACGGAATGTAGACGAGAGTTTTTCAGAATGTAAATCGCGCAAAGGTGGAGTGAGCGAAGGTATGCCCGAGGGATCGTGTAATTTCTTGTAACGGATCTCCGGTGTTGGAACAGTGGGAATTGTTCGATGCCCACTCGAGGCGTCAGCTACAATTGCAACTGCACTTTCTCGGCACCACGTACGCGTACGGTATTCCACGTCATGCCCGTTGCGTTCTGTTCGAACGCGTGGTTATGTTATTCCTGAACAATACGCCACAACTGCATGGCTTCCGTTGTTTCGATCGTTTCTATGTTATTCCATGAACACGAAGAGAACAACACTGTAGATATATGATAGGCATATCATCCCCCGATTTGTAGAGCAATTAAATCGTTCGCTTTCTGATCTAAAATTTCATGCATTATTAATCACTTGAAGTATCACTTTTCTTACAATTATTATTTTGTTTCATGAAACATGAGCACGTAATTTTTAGAGCGTACTGAACGTATGAATCATTCAAAAGTAGGTTGTCGAACGTTTATTCGGACTTGTTTTTTATTTCCTTTTCAAATTGAAAGCAGAAATATAGTTTCTACGGGGACATGCTTGTTACGTACGAATTCGTTACAATTAAATCGATTACTGCATGAAGTTTGCTTTTTAACATTACCTCGCTGACTGTTTTAGTAGGGAATGAGAAAAGAAAAATTCAAAATACTACGTAATTGTTTTGGGTGAAGTATATGTAACGGTTATCTCGTATACATTAACACAGATTATGCGTTCACGCATATCATAAATGCATAAAATTATTTATCTGATAATTAGTATGTAAAGATTAGTCCACGGAGACAAAATAACGAGCTGAATTCGTAGTACGTAAGTGGAATCAGGATTGGTGTCTTCTTTACTAATGTTTTTATATCGTATAGACTTTATATTCGTTCTGTAAGTTACTTTTCATTTCGATTTCGTGTTCTCAAATCTTCTCAAGAAAGCAATTTTTTCAGTCACAAAAGAGTCATAATAGAATCAAATCCTCTTCACATTACTACAACACCAATTTTAACGTGAATTTCTGTCATATAAATACATATTCCTCCATTACTATTGCATACTTCCACTCACTCCAGTTTTTTTACCCAGTCGTTTACTTTTAGTACAAACATAGATAACATTTTGTTTTTGGTTCTACGTTGCATCTACATCTAGATAATTAGCGACGCTAAAGTGTGGTAATTGGGTGATCAGATTTTATGGAACAGGTTACTGTCGTTCAAAGAATTCAAGATACTTTCTACGTGATCTTGCGATATGAAGGTCTCTTTCTCCTTTGGCGATCCAAAAAAAGGTGATATTTACAAAAAACTTCCTGGCCTTTATGTATTATACATTCAAGTAAATAACGAAAATGTTTCTTTCAATATTCGTGCAACGTGGCAAATTGCAGGTGGCGCTAATTGTGTTGATCCAAAGTTACACTGTACACACGATACCCACGATATCTGGATGTAGAATAGTCCAAATCAAAATTTCACAAAGATTATGTTCAATAAGATTCCGTTACTCTAACGTCTATCGCACGTCCTATCATAAAATCTGAGAAATAAAATGGCCGTATTTGGTATGAGTTTTAACAAAGACGTGCAAAAAATGGAGGAAATTTTACGTATATTATTCTACATAACAGAAGAATTTATACTTCAAAATGTTCAATAGTAGACTATGCGATAGTTGATTCAATTACAAAAAAAATACCACAGTATTTTTATAATCGGTTAATAACTATTTACGTTACGACGAACCCAATTTCGGATCAACACGATTTGCGCCACTTACAATGCAGGAGTATTGGAACAAAAATTTTGTTTAATTACCTGAATGTATAATAAATAAAGGCTAGGAAGCTCTTTTACCATATCTTCATTACTTTCTTCTAAAAAATGTTAATTGTTAATGTTATGTGTCCTAAAGGAGAAAGGGGCTTGAAGGCTGTCTCCTGTTTTAGTCTGTATTTGTTAAATTATATTTCCATTCATATTGATAAAATTTCTATTTTCAACACACAGTTACGAACAACGTCCGAACAATAGAGGCTTCCTTTTTACCACGCGTTCGACGCGTTTACCTTGCCCAATGACGAGCGAGAGTCCCGGCAATGCGAGCGTTCGATCGCCTCGAAGGTAGAAAGTGCGATGGAACAAGACGAAGGCTATTTGTCGAGTGCTTGCACACGCAGTCTCGCCGTGGAAACAGAATCGAACGGTGTTCGCGGGTTGTTCGTTTTTCCTTCGTCGTGTGCGCGCGATAATCGAGCGGCGCCTCGTCGCGCCGAATCTTTTTTTTTTTTTTTTGTAAAATTTCGTCGATATTAATCCGTGCTTTATCATTTCGAAGAAATAACAGTGCCCGCACACAGAACGTTGGAAATGGATATTAATCAAGAATTCTCGATGTTACCCCGACAGTATGGCAGTGCGGTTAATCGAGCGTGAAGATAATTCGCTCATGAAAATTACGGCCATAAGACATCAGTGACTTACGTTTCCATTCGCGGCACCCAAGAATGTAATAATCCCGAATAATCCTCCGTCTTCCCTTGAAATTTCTTTCTCCATGTTGACTGAAAGATTATTTAAAGACTAGAAACCATCCTCTGGTTGCGGATACTTACCGGATCTTGAATACATCATTTTCTTCGTTCGCGGGATCCCAGTATGCGCGAGGTTCCTTTGTTGCACTTGCTCGTGGTAAGAATATTGCCGAGTTATTTGAATATTCCTACCCCCTATGAAAAGTTGAAATTTAATTTTCATCCGGGAGGGAGGAATAAGGGGGGTGGAAAACCCTCGATACACTCTTCCGCTTAAATTTGCCTCCGTCTGTAAATTGAACGAGAAGTTCGTGGACTCGACGGAGAGTTGTTCATCCGCGAATAATTAATTAAAGCGTGGAATAATGTTTCCCTCTTTTCCCCATGTGTCTAGTCTCTCCTTCTTCCGTGCGAATCGTTTTTCGTACTGCTACGTGACTCTTCAACGAACCAACAGTGGCTGTGAAAGGTTTCTCCCTCGTTCTTCGAGATAAATCACGCCGCTTATAAGAGCATGATTCATATAAATCGTCCTTTCGATCGTGAAACGTAATTGGAAATTCATTTCTCATACGCAAACGACCATCGCGTACTTTATTTTGTTGTTCGATGAATCTACGCGATCGCTTTAAAAATAAAATATAATAAAATTTTACATTCTTTTCGGAGGTGGAATGCGAAAAATATTTTGATCGATGAACAATTTGAACGGTTCTACGTGTGTGTACCCATAGTTACGTAGGTGTCACGTAACGCGATACATAGACGTCAATTTGCGCGCGAATCCGGGTTACGTTCGCAGAAACGTATTCATCCCGAATCTCGTTCGATGATGTAATTCCACTCGCAAATTTTCCGGATCGTTAGAGGTTCAGTTACGTTGTCGATCGTAAAAATTCCAGAAAACAAGCACATTCCGGTTTCCCCCGGCGCGTAACAAATCTCGTTACGATTCCCCAGTTCCTGTTTTCCTAGCCTTCGGCGTGGCTGCATTTTTTCCCCGTCCCGAAAACGAGATTACCGCGTGGGGGGTGGGGGAGATTGCGGTTTACGCGCAAATGGAAGCACCCGCGAAAGATTTCGAGGATCGCCATGCATCCTCCAAGCTTGTTTTATTCTCTTTCTTTCTGTGCCCGCGGGAAATTTCAGTTTATCCCACACCTCGCGTGTCGCTTTTAATTGGCCATTTCGCTTTAGGAACACATTTTGAAGGTACTATACTTTAAGAAAGTACAATTTAAAAAAATTCATATTTTCACCCCTCTGAATGGGATTACTCCTTCAGGACTCGATAGACAACATGTATTTAAATATGAAGTAACAAAAATAGCCCAAAACGTACTATGTTTGTGGAACGTCAGATATTCTCCATACAGACCAGGTATCCCAATCCTTAATGAACTGCACTGTACCTAGGGTTACCAACTTTTTCTGAGACAATTCCTGCACATATTGCCCAAAACTGAAATATAAGTACATATATGTAACTTCACAATATTCTCCACTGAGAAACTACTTAACATAACATACCTAGTACACCGAGGAAATTTTTTTTTATGCACAAAAAATATGTAAAAAATTATAATACAGTTTTTTTAATGTTTTTTTTTATTTTAACTATTTTGGAGTGTAGGTGATATTGGTCGATAGCTTTCTCTGAAATTCCGGGACATTTTGACATTCAATCTGGATTCTGTACAGCAACTTCAATTCCTGGACAATCCTGGCCAATCCTGGACGATTGGCAACCCTAACTGTACCTAAGAAAATCATGAATACTAACAATAAACCGATCCCCGTGACGGGATAAATATTTTCGGCACTGCTAGGTATTCTATCGTTCGAGCATCGTTTCTTGCTGACTGTACTTCCGTGTCTGTTCCGTATCATTCCCTGGTGACAAGAGTCCTAGTGATATTCCGGGAAACTTGTTACAGTTGCATTTCAGTCTTACAAGTGGACAGAGACGGGGTGGTGTACAGCGAACGAGATCATGACGTATTTCTACGCTTTCCAGGTTTCTCCGTCGGAATTACGACGGCTCAGAGACTCTTGCTCGGTTTTGTGCGTCTAATGGTCTCGTTAGACCGCGGCGCGACGAGCAGATTCACACTTTCCGTAGATTATACGCTCCGTGAAATTCGAAATGACTCGCTCGCCGCGACGTTCCTCCTTCTCCTCTTTCTCCTCCCCAAAGCGGACGCCGTGATACGTGCCGTCGTATTATCAATTATTACGCGACGGTTAGAGATCGGCCTGTAAATTATTCACGGGCCTTCGACCGTGGCGATGCATCCCCCGGCGATACCTCGTTTCTTTTTCGTTACGCTCCGCGTTTTACTTTCACTCTCGTCGATCGCCGTTGTACTCGCTTTGTCGTAACGTTCGAAACTTTCGTGTTTCATCGTGGATGAGAAATGCCTGCATATGTTTATCGGCCACGGTGTTTTAACTCGCCGGAACGATACGATTCGGAACGGATGAAGGTCTTTCCTCGAGAAAATGGTAGATCATCGCTGATGACACAGACCTCGGTGTCTTGTTAATTTCCAATTAGAATTGAGCGTGTGAGTCAGTCAGCTTCTCTTTTGCTTGTAAACTTCTTAATTTTGATACTCTTCAAAATATTGTAATATGGGACTGGAATCTTCGTAAATTTTTTAATAATTTGCAGTTATGTAAAAATAAATACTGTTGATAACAACGTCAGTTTTTGCCCCACTTTCGTTTCACGGTGTTCGTCGGTGTGTCTCCAAACGGACGGAGGTTAATCTACTTAATTATACAAGAATTTGGTGCTTGTTTTTTTTCCTGTTTATTCATTCCGAGATGGTGTCATTTTTCCTTGACCTGTAACAATTACACCGACGAACATAATATACTTGTCCATCTCATCAGAGACACACGAATAGCGCCTGGATGTGATCCAGTTTCTTATTGATATAATACGATAATGATATGTAATTCTACCCGTCGGAAAGTCTAGGTGTAATCTCTCCCCCCTACGATCAGCTATAAATCACTTAAGTTTATTGAATCATGCGTTTACATGAGTATACGCCACAGCCTTTACTTTACAAAGTAAGTAAAAACGATTAGAACTTTTATAAGTAATTTATTATCTAGATACAAATTATTGGTTGTAAGTATCGTTGGAGACATGGCCTTCTATTTCGCACGATAAAGAAAAATAATCTTTTCCCTACATTATTAACTATCAGCGATATTAGGGGCACGTGCATATTAAGAATTCCTATGAATCGATTCACGCAAAAGTTAACGAGCCACTAGACTCACAATTAATATTAATTTTTCCTGTAATCGACGGGGACAAGCGAGAGAGTACGCCTCGGTCTGAAATTAAGTGGGAACCGTTTATGCAGCGATCAACGTTGGAAACGGTTATCCGTGGTCTTTCGTCGAGGACGAGCAAGAAACACCCGGTAACAACCACGCGGTTCTCCATCTGCAATTTTCCCGTATTAACGACCGCGACGAAGGTTATCCGCGAGGCGTACGCCCAACGACGCGGTTAAACGTGGGCAGAGAGGGATCAACCGAACACACAACCGGCAACACGGTTACAAATTTATGGGATTAGTTTCTCGTTCGTTACGCAGTTCCTCCCCGCCGTCTCGCGCGTACTCTAGAATAAATCGCGAGTGCCCTCATTATGCCTTCCGTAGCAGCATCAACTTCATTTCCACGCTTAACCTGCACCGATGAAACTTTCGCCGTAAGATCAGTGAAAATTGCATCCATTTAACGATTCTTCTGTGACAATCACAGTTGTCACATTTTATACAATTTACACAAACAATCGGATGTTTGATTAACCACTTAGGAGATTACCACTAGACTTATTATAAAGATCTGACAGAAAGTCACCTATCTTTTTTTATTATTGATTTATTAAGAGAATAATATGCCCAGTAATTTGTGAGGATTGGAATTGCAGAAAAGTTCGTCGGTTAAAAAGTATTACTTTCCTGAATGTAACAAAATCTCATACTCCAGTTTAACTCGTTCGTACTGAAAATGATAAGAATAAAAATTCAATTTCTATTATTGCAGAAATTCCAACTCTGGCCGGGAAAACTGAAACTAAACGTTTGGTCACGTGAATATAGACGATTTCGTATAAATTCGACCCATACAAGAGGCCCGAGTTAAATCGAGATAAAGGACATTTTATGTAAAATCGAAAACAAGTTAGTTCGCGATATGTCTTTAACACTAGAACTACCGACGATAAACGCATATTTGCTTCGATCGCTGGATAAACGTGCAAAACTATTGAAAATTTAGAAATTTAGAAATTGACCAATTTCTTCAATCTCATATCGTAATAAAAGGTGCAAAAGATCTGAGAAAATGTATTGTCATAACATTTTAATCGTCGTTGTAAGAGTGTATTGACCAGTCATTTTGACTGGTTTGGTAGTTCTAGTGTTAAGTGGTTGAATTATTAACAAAAAACATTCGTAATATTGTATACAACGATCGCCATGCTTCCGAGTGGTTCGCAGATTAAGGATTGAATGATTCAATGTAATAAAGATTAAGTAGCCAGGGGCATAAGGGGTAGAAAAGCATTCAAACCAGGCGGTCGCCATTGCGTCGGTCCAGCCTCCGATTCAGTGATTTCAACGCATGGTAATGCTATCAGCGGGCCAGCTGCGTATGTTAATCGCTAATCCGCGAGTACATAGTCTTGCCATAAATTCTGTTGCTCGCAAAACGCGTTTAGTTGACAGTGGAAATAAAACGAAGTTAAAGATTTCATTGTGACAACAATAATACAAAAAATGTATTAAATCTGATGCTAACTTTACCATTTATCATATTTCACGTAGTCGTACATACCGTAAATACATATAATCCGCAATCTAATATACAGGGTGAACCACGAATCGTGATCAGTAGAGATTATTTTTTATTAATTTATTATTATTTTATATAATAATTAATATAATATATATAAAAAAAATTTAAGGTAAAAGTCATTCTCTAACAGATAGGCGTACAAAAAGTATACGTGTATTTGCAAAAAATTGAAGGTGATCTTGAAAAATCATAGGAAAAAAAGAGTTAACAAAAAATTTTCTATAATCACGTTAAAACTCTCTTGAAACCATGCTATACCTGATAAAAACATTTTCGATCGGACTGCTAATAACAGAGTAATCTCTACTGATCACGATTCGTGGTTCACCCTGTAATGGACCTTCTAAAGTAGGATCAGAATTTATGCCACGAATATCTACATACTGTTACCTGGCCTGTGGACAACAAAGTAACAAAGACACAACGAAACCACGTTGGTCAGAGTTCGGAACACTAGGACGGACTTACCTGGACCGGTTAACTACCCGTGGGTGGAGATCGATCGCAGTCCGTGGTGTATACCGGTGACGCATAGGAAAGTCGTTCGAATGGAAGGAACGAACACGCCGCGCCGTGTGTACGGCTCGTCTCCTCTCGTGGTCCGTAGCGTTTAGAGAAGGGAGTGAAATAGAGGAAAGCCCCCGTCACTGGTATCTGTCATTCGAAGAACGACCGACCAGCCGCGAAGGTCTTCGAATGATACCTACGTCGTCGCTCGAGGTGAATTTTCCAGGATCCAGTCGTGCGTTGTCGCCGCGAATTTATTAGACGGTCGATCGTATCTGAACCGACAGGAGACCACGTTACGAAACGACAGGAAAGTGCGGGGCTCGGTGTGTGTGATGTGATAATTTGTGAAAGCGATCGTGACTGCAGCGTTTTTCTTGCCTCTGTTCCCTCGGCCCTGGGAATAAACGGAGTTTGAGTTTAATTGGATCGGGGAAGGGAATTTCTTAATCGACCGTGGAATTTTCTCTTCGATAGTTCCGTCTGTCGTTGTCCTGTGCGTTTTGAGACCAGTGTGGTGTGTACACTTTGGCGATGTTTCTGAAAATTTTTTAGTGGGGTACTATGTACAGGTACTCCTGTAAGTGTCGTTTTCCTTTGTTAAAACAGTGGTACTGCCCGCGAAGTATTTATACCGGAGTGTTTTCTTAATGAAAATACTCTTGGAATTTTAGTTTTACTTTTCTGTTTTCTTTTTCAGTTTCTCTTAGGTTTGTCGCCTTTTTTTATTTATACTTTTACATTGCTACTGCAAGTTGGTTCAATCGACATTTCTTTAACGTAGAGTGAACGCACCAATGAATGAACACTTAGAAGATTTTGTAATTATTAAAGTCGAATTTTAAATGACAGCAATATTAATGAATATTTTGCACATGAAAATTACATTCTTTAATGTCTATACCTTTTTACAAGGTATAGATTTCAATTTAAAGAATTGGAAAATGTATTTAATTAAATTGAAAAGACAAAATGCAGATCTCAACGGTGAATGAACAATGTTAAGTAAATAAACATTCCTAACTAGTAGCGCGTAAATTGTTTGAATATCAAACAAGGAATTGAAAAGAATGAATATTTAATCATTTGCTTATTTTAATAACTTAATTTACTCGTTTTTATATATAATGTTCATTCACTGGTACATGGTTCATTTACTGGTGCATCCACCCTACCATTCTGCATAGATACAGAAAGTCTTTAAGCAGTCATTCGTAAAGAGACATTCATCAATCATAACTAATGGCCAATTAGCGCACAGAACACACAAGAATCGATCAAATAATGAAACCACGTGTTATGTTGCTTCTCGTTTCCTCGAAATATTGTTACCAAAAGAAAATTACACAAACAGAACAAGTGTTCGAATCAGCAAGTACGTACGAGCACGTAGATGTACCTAATCGTTTTCAAGAGAACTGCTCGAGAGAACACGTTCCCGGGAGGAAATATCTTAATCGATTCCAATGATTTTTCCGTTTAATCCGTACACGATTGATCGATCGAACTGTCCACCGATCTCGGCAGTCAGACAAAAATGATTGATTTGAATACCTCATTATCGTTTTAGAAATTACTTAATCATCTCGAAGCAGCGACACGATCCGTCTCGTGAAAGCGGGATTTTTTTTCCAAGTCAACGATAGTTTCGAGTCGCGTCGAGTTGAACACATCGGGGGATCCCAAAGTGAAATCGAGCAACGGCCGCGACCGTTAATTAATTTCGTTCCGCGTACCACACGGATTGTTAATATTTCGGGGAATTGTTTTGTTCCTTTCCAGCCCGGCCGATCAACCGATGGCGGCTAATTTTCGAAACTCCCGGCGAATTTACGGGATTGACGCATTTACTTTTTCAATTTGTTCGCCGGCGTACGGGTTTGCTAGTTTTTTTCCGCGGCGCCGGAAGTATCGCCTTGGTCGCTTTGCAATTCGGATTCTCTCCTCGCTTTTGCATTCTGTTTGCACAGTTCAGCCGCCCGCTTTTCCCTCCCCATCCCTCCGATCGAAGCGTTAAAAATGTTTCCCTTTTTTCTGGCCACGGTGAAAAATTCAGAACGGCGATGCGTATCTTTTATTTAAACGGCGTCCGTCGATTGGCTCCATATTTACTAACGCGATAGAACTGGGTTCTTCGTTGCCTCTGCGAATAGCTTTACCATTTGTCGCTGTGAAGCAGTTACTGTTGGCACAGGGAACTCTACTTACGTATTTTGCGAGACATAAGATATTTCGTGGGTTGAAGATCGTTGAAAATTGTACTCGTGAGGTGGGTAAAATTTCTTTGGTGTTGTTCATTCTGGTAGAGTCGAACTAGTGGATTACAGAATGAAAAGAGTCTTGCGATTTGGGGACGTGTAAAGTTTATTCGAAGGAAACGAAAAATATTGTACAGGCGGTACGTTCCTTAAATTAAATCATCTTGAGGGCGAGGAGAGGAAAGCTTATATTGTATATTTATTGTAGAGATAACGCTGTTTTTCAAACACTTTATGTCTTACAACGAACACAATAAATTCCTCAATCGAAGAACTGGGTTTCAATCATAAATCAAAAGTGCGAAATATATTTTCAATGGAGAAATATCCCTAAGACTACATTTTAACACTAGAACAACCAAACCCGTCAAAATGACAGATTTGAAATCTCGTGTTTCACGATTACTGAAATCACAAAGATGCTTTTGTCAGAATTTATATTGTGTTATATATTATACATATCGATATACTATACAATTTCAGTTCAGCATAAATTCAAATACTGGTAGTTCTAGTGTTAAACATCTTCCCCCCTCGCAGTCTGAATGCATACAAAATTAACAGAACGAAACACCAAAATCTGCTAATATATCAATAACTCAAACAGAAGTGAAGTAAATCTATGTGAACGTGTGTATTAAACTATCATTCCTCATCGAACGAACGATTAAAAAAAGGAGTCATTCGCGCCTCAAGCTGTCGTAAACTGATTAACACCACAGTGTAAATTCAAGTGTGAAAGTCGAAGTGAAAGATCATTTCAAGGATAAATCACCTGCAAAAAACTACTCTGTCGTCCATATTTTGCCGCCAAGACAATCATCGACCCATCAGCGATCCATTCGGTGGTCGAGGCCGACTTCCGGTCCCCGAAGACCTCCACAAGGTAGGGGGCGTCCGAAACGGACGAAGGTCACGGCAGGTTTCGTCAAATATTTGCCCTGTCGAAGTCGTCTCGGCGAAACCGAACCATGTGTGCGCGTGTTTCACGTGGTGTTGACCCCCATAAACAGGCTCTCTGCACGGCTGCCAACTAAAAATACCCATTCCGGACGAACCAGTTCGCCGGTGGGGAAAAGAACGCGCGAACACGCGACAGAGAGAACGAGGAAGGGAGCCAGGAAGAGACACTAGGAGGAACAGAGAGAAAGAGAGGGTGAAAATAAGCGTGTACGGGAGGAGGTGGGAGTGAGGAGTGAATATCGGGAAATAGGAAAATTCAAAGGCGGCTGGACGTTTAAGGAAGACTTAATGAAACTGCATAAATCGATCAATTAAATCGGGTCGCGAGTGTGTGCGCGCCAGACGCGATTAGTCAGTCGCCGTTGCGTTGTCGCTCGCAAGATTTACGGCCGTGGAAGCCGACGACGGGGTCTGGCTTCGGTGAAAAGTTGAACGAATGGCCGATAGAAAGCTACCGACTGTAATTGGCTTCCTTGACCGACGATTGTTCCAGCGAACGGGCACGTTCCGTGTACCACCGATGACCCATGCCGTAGAACCTTCGTTCAGGAATTGTTCGTGAGTCGCGATGATAGAGTGTCAAAGGTGGTGGTGCGTGATCAGTGGTCATTGAGGACAGAGAAACATGACGAGGAACAGGCAACAGATCTTCCCGCTGCGTCCCTTCGCAACACTGGGACGCAGGATCCTCCGGGACAAGCTGTACAGAAGGTACGTCTCAGGCTCGTTATTTCATTCCGTGAAATTCCCGGAAGTTTCGAGGGGTTTTCGTTTTATTCGAGAAACGAAGTGATTCCAACGATGCTCCGCTTCCGGGGATGATGGATCTGATTTTTGTTCCGCGTAATTGGCCGAGAAATGCCACGATTTCTTGTCCGCTGACCGTCGTTAAGCTGTACTGCACTTGTCGCGACTTTTTTACCTGGCCGCGCATCGGTCTTCGTGGAAAGTCGCAAAAGGTGGGGGGAATTATCCGCGATTTCAGATGGAATTCTGGGTCGGTCCGTTGTCGTGTTATTGGAGAATCGGGAAATCTTTGTTTCATTGCAGAAAAAGAATTATGTTATTTACAGATTTTGAAGATAAAACTGATTAAAGTCTATCGATAAAGTTACAGGGAACATCAGAGTTCAAGCTCTTTGTGTCAGTTCCTGAAACACTATACTGCATGGCATAACTATGAAACTACCCTAAAACTTTCAATTCTTATGTACTGTAGTTAAACTAAAAACGAATCAAGTATGCCATGTCTGAAATCGTGTTGAGAAGTAAAGTTTCTCCGAAAAAAGGATAGAATATATTCCCTGGAGAAAGAAGTGATTCGTATTTATTTTAACAATACATAAAGATTGAAAATTTTAGAGTGCTTTTATAGTCACGCCACGCAGGGTATTTGATCTTTCGAGTTTATGACAACTATCGAGGTATTACTGTATTTTATATTATGCAGTTCCATGGAACCCAATAATCCGAGAGTCGCGTTGTATCGTGAAATTACGATTTTTCAAAGTGCTTGTCTAAATTTGTAAGTGAAACTGTCCCATAAACTGTTGCACGGTTCGGAACACGCAAGTCTCAGGGGGGTGGGGGCAGTAATGATCTTCGATCGATGCGCTTTCGAGAAAATTCGCCGCTAATAGCCCTTCTCCTTTCACGGACAATCGTTTAACCCAGATTCCCGCGAGCGCGGTGGCAGTTTATGAAAGGCGATCGACGTGAAATGCTCGTCACGTTTCGGATCGAGCCTCGCCGCCAATAAAAACTAGACTGAGTAATTTAACAGCTGAATCGTTCGCCGGCTATCTCGATCCCTGCTCGTTAGTATTGCACCCCGACGTCCGGTCCCATTCAGCGACGTTTCACGTTTATTGTTTCGTTGGACCCTTTGGGTTATATAATTGCGCTGCATTTACGTTTCATTGGACCAATTGAATCAGATTTGGTTTTATCACGCTGTGAATGTGATGCTTGTAATCGAAGGAAGACAAATGCTGATGAGAATAAGACTCAAAGGTTGTAAACTTAACCAACGATTGAGGACGAAATGGAAATCGTGAAGAGAGGACAGGTCTTGTATTTTCTTATTCAGGCAATGTAAATAATTATCTATTAATAGATGAAACAAGCTCCAAGTCTCTATTCACGTAAGAGTTACACTCATGCCTGTGTCTGTGTATTTCAGAGTAGACTTCTGCAAAGTTTTACTCTCTAGACTACGAGGCACAGGTATTTAATTAGTTAGCTGTCGATAGAGTTGTCCTCGTGTGTGGGGTTCTGCAGACTCTTGAGAGTAATATTTTTAAACGAATAGGTAGCACTAGGAGCCACTAGGAACTTGGTTCTGGGTATAACACGAATCACTAAAAAACTGACGGAAAACACGTCTACACATCTTATGACTAGACTGCGGATTTTATGCACTTAGAGCGTACATGATTGTTTAAAACTAAGTATATAAAAGTATTTAGTGACTTTTACTTAGGACTTGATTGAATCCTAAATAGAGTAAAGAAATTTTTGTTCGTTGCCAGTTCTTGTATAAATGGACCAGAAAAATCTGTACTTCTATAAACATCAGCAGTTTATATATGACATACTGGAAAAAAACCTTCTTTCTCTTCGCTCAACGCCCCAAAGCGATGTATTGCACGTTGAGTGCTGCAGTGAGAAACAAAATACTTCGGAGTACTAAATATATAGCAGACTAGCGAAACATGAGAGCACAGTGTATTAAGCTACTGTGGTTGATTCATAGAGGCAGAATCGCGTCGACATTAAAAAAGAAAAAGAGAACAAGTCTGGTACATGTCGACCTGCAGAATGGCCACGTAATTGTGACTGACGATCGAGCGCGTTCGGGAACCAGAGACAGAAATTGGGGACAACGGTGAATAGAGAGAGACAGGGAATCGGAGAAAACGAGAGGATGCAAATTACAGCGCGTGCGGTCGACCACGGCCGTTAAACGTTAACGCCACCGACATTTCGTCTAATTCTGTTCGATAGTCGTGGAAAATACGTGTATCCATGTTCTGGAGGATCGTGAATGTCCACAAATCGAAATCGACCGGTGACATTATTCAGTTGTAAAATTGTGCCTTCTTATTGTTCCTTCGATGTACATAAATTGAAGATTTCCATGTTAAGGGAAAACTCTTCAGCTATGACATAGGATGAATATTGTAAACAAACTACTAACTTTAGGCATTTACAGTACACACGATCGTCTAAAATTCAATAGAATAGAAAATATATTATTGCTTATTGAAGTATCTGCTCGATTTCATGTCCCATAGGACATTGAATGGAACAAAAAATGTCCTATTGAATTTTCAATTTCTACAAATGATTTAACATGAAATTGTCTCTATCGCTTTTGTAACGATAGTTTTCGTTTCTATAGAGAATATAGCATTAGAATTTCGAATTTTCCATTGGTGAACGAAGTCGGTTGACCTAGGTCAAACACAAAGATTTCCCCTGGGTCGGAAGGGGAAAGAAAAATGTGAGAACGCGGCCCCCTAATCTCGTGTAAGGTCACGGTCGTGATTTTACGGGATTCGGGACACCGTTCCGGATCGACAAACCCAGTACTTACGACACCGATGACCATGAAAGAGAGTCTTTTATTCCGGAATCCCTCGACCGGAAAATTCCTGTATTCACGATTCACGAGCCCCGGGATCCGTGAATCATTCCACTCCGATAGAAGACTGTATTTTTCGGTCGGTGGAAAGAAACGTAACGCTTTTTCTTCGTATTATTACGATCGACAGAAAAGTTTGCAAAACCTGTTCTGTAACTCGAAAAATGGATCTACGTGAATTAAAGTTCGTGCATAAAACGTGTGTGGATTCACGGGTTAAGTAAAAATGTAAATGAATTTCGATTCCATCTAATTCGTATACGAGATTGTTCACTGATAGATGAAATTATCGATTGACGAAGGAAAGTTCAGGGAGTGCTTGCAGAAACATGAAAAATAAAATGGCAACTACGTATAAAAGTGGTACGTCTAAAAGGTCTCTCCAGTCCATTAGAAAAATGTAGGTCAGAGACTGGTAGAAAAGCGACCTAAGATGTCTTAATCGAGAAACCAGCTTGAATGCTGTCTAAAGCTCCCCCTTGGTGAGGATACACAGGGGAGGGATTTTGTGTTGGATTTTAGGGGCGTTACTTCCATCAACGACTCGACACGGGAAAAAACTACTCGATTTAGGTTTCTCCCCTTCTTTCTTCCATCCTCGTTTACTTTATATTTTCTTTGTATACGTGCCACATAAAATACGAAAACATTTTTCCTTTTAAATTCTTTATATTTAAATACCAAGGGTACATACACAATTTTTGTTAACTACTCTTTTCTTTTATTATTGTATATTTGTCATGCATTATTAGTTTTTTTTTTTAATTTCCTGAATTGAAGTTCTCCTTTCCGTTTCCTTCGCTTTGGTCCTCTTTTGTTACGTGTTTTCAATATATACTAGGGAAATTAACGATTTAATTACTCGTTGACATTAGTAATTACGTCGTTCGTTGTACACGCAAGCATAACATCTGTTGGACCCGTTGTTTCGTTGCATTCTAATTGCAGCGGTTCCGCAGCGTTGTTTCAAGAGAATATTGATGTACGATCGACTCTTTTTTTGTGCTCGTTTGTTTTTTTTTTTAATTCGTTTCACCGTTCCCTTGCTCGCCTTTTTTCCCGTAACCCAAAGTTTTTAATTAAATCTGCCTCTGACGGACCAGCAAATATTTTTTCATTTATGTTATTCGGTATTTTCTGGGAGGTTTTCAGTTTCACTTGCGTATGTTTCTTGTTTTGGTTTTTTTTCTTTTTTTTTTTAATTAAACTCACGATAGCAATTCAGGTTGCCCGATCCGAGAATGTTTTATTGTTTACCTGCATTTACCTTTCTCAGAATATTATTTTATGGTTTCGAAATAATTACATTCGTTGGATGTTCTGAGTTGTGGATTTACTTTGTTATAAATGGAATAATAAATACAGAGATTATATATTGTTTGTTGAGCAAAGGAAGTAATTAGTGGCGTTGTATTTATAACCAAGACAGTCTTAAAGTCTTTTTTTCTTACTGTCCGCTCGAGACTTTTAATATTCAGGTTTTTACAGCGCGATGGGATTATTAATGGCGTACGAAATAATTTATGCGTAATCACAAACCAGTCCTCTCGCGGCAGCCTTGAGGACAGCGATCGCCAAAGTATTTCGCACTCAAACTGCGGGAATCACTCCTTGTAATCCTATTAAAGTCTCGAAACTGGCACGGAACTCGAATTTTCGGGTCTATTTCCATCTTCTACCTGGCAGATGACTTCCACCAGTTTGTCGTGCGATTAAATTATTTCCGTGATACCTGACTGACGGCGTGAAGTAGACTGGTAGTCGTTTGTCAACGTACAGCAAGGCTTAAAAACAGAATTAAGTTTTCACTACAGAAATACCATTAATTTACCAGTAGTTTGTGGTCTAGAACATTGAATATTATTAATTTCTATGCCTCGTTATACTTAAACTTAAAACATCATTTCTACGTACATCATCAGCCATAAGTTTGGTAATTAATCATCTTTGAACAGCTGAAGTTATATTTTTATTAGGTAATTTGTATGCTATTCTTTTATCAAGTTTTGCTGAACAGTTCTACATGTGCATAACGACGAAAGATTGGAAAAACCAATTTCCGTTATATTTAATTTTAATTCTTCCATTAGCTATCAATACTATAGGTACTCCGTACCTATTAAATTACACTATACAAATTCACTATAAATATGTAATCAATAATACGTCTTTTAATCAATTAATTAGACGCCAATAATCCTAAACCCTATTTACCAATAACACAAGTTCCTATGAATATTATCAACATATTCCAACAACGGAAAAACATTATACACCGCCCAAATTACCGGGACAAATGTGACGAAAAAATCCCTCCAAGGGAAACCCACTGACGACCTACTAATTAATCCTTCCCTTGATAGCGTGTTTAACACAGAGAGATCACGTGTTTCCGAGTAACTCGCGCCACGTGCTCGACCGCGAACAAGGTCAAGAGCCATCCGCAATTAACAAAAGATCCACCGGAAGTGGCGAGGCGTCGCTTGTCGCCGCGCAGTGTCTATTCTGGTCCCCTGGGAAAGCCCCCTCCGTGTACGTGCTTTTTCGTCGACCTGGTTCGATACAGAACCACGAGCCCCAAGTGCGTTTCCGTGTTTAACAAACAGAGGGACAAAAGAGAAAGGTGCCATAGTGGGTGGAACAAATATCGTGACTTTCTTCGAATCCCATGCGCGGGCGAACTGTTAAGCGATGTCCTTGTTCGGTGTAGCCATTGAATGTGTTTTTGCTACTGAAATGTGTAGTTTCTACTACATAATCGGTTCCTACCAAACGCGTGATTCCTAGGTCCGAGTTGGCTTTAATTTCAAATTTTTGTAAAAAATTTCTTGAAACAAAATCTTCTTGTTGTTTATTATTTTCAGTATTGTTTCTTTTGCCAAATTTGAACTACAAAATAAACAAAATTATTCATTATTTGAAGTTGCTATTGTTTCAAATATATCGATAATATTTTTTATTTTCAAATAACAGCATTGAAAATACAGTTCCTAAATAAATTATTTGAAATACTTATTTCTTATTTTCATTTCAAATAAAATTTTCCCAGGTCTGGCTATGGTATACGGTTTTGCACAGATCTCTCCCCTCCGTCGAAATCGGAAGTTAAAGAGGTCCGGTTCGATGAAGGAGGAGGCTCAAGGACGTTCGGACGGGCGGTTGCCGGACGTCCTTAATAAAGAGCAGGGTCGAACTCGGGGTGGTGAGGCACTCCTTGCTCACAGTCGTAACTCCGTGGATAGCGTTATTCCGGGCTTTTTGGGTCAAGTCCAGGCTTGATTAAAGCTCGTCCAACGGCCGAACTATCAGTCCGGCGCGCGTTTAATTAAAGGAACACGGAAAACGACGGTTTAACGTAATCCCGACGACCCGGTGTTTGTAAAATAGCTGGTTTCATTTGCTTAATGAAATGACAAGTTTGTTCACCGGTAATTTTAATTCGTCGACTGAAAGCGGGCACCGACAGAGAAGGGGTGGGGGTTGGGCTTCCCGCTGTCTCTTTCGACGGCAGTTTTAATTTCGAGATGAAACCGCGTCAGACAGATCCAGGTGTCTCCGATTCGTTCGTTTATGCCGGTTGAATTAACGGGGCGACCGAATAAACGCGCCGTTTAATTGAGAAACTCTGGTACGGTAAGAGGGCTTGCCTGAAGCCTGGTAAAAACGAGCGTTTGTGATATACTCTGAAAGATAGTTATCTGGGAAATCGCAGGTCTAACATTCAATAGGAAATTACAGTTCTGGACTTCTCAAAAGAATGGTGAAATTATTGTTTTCAAGAAATTTTAGTAATTGTTCGAAACAATGTCCATCAACTTTGATACATTTTTGCACTAGTTTCGCTATCGTAGTTATTTTATTATTTAAATCTACTTTCATACATTTGTGCATTTTTCGTACTCAATGTCACACGAAGGTCGCACTAAGGTCATTTGGCCTGATCTTGATCTCAACAATTACACCAAGCTGCTAAAAATATGTAGTCGGATTTACAGAAAAAAAAAAACATCGATGACCTTAAAACTTCGAAAAATATGACCTTGAGAAAAATGTTTGCTTGTAGTATTTGCTTTTTGTGGCCAAATACTGTCCCCTCGCATTTTTTTTGTATCAACAGCAACAAGTCAGATATTAAAGGTGTTCACGTTTCGGTGGGACACCCTATTTATATATTCATAAATCCACACGCAGTTTGACTAATTCATCCTCACCCTTAACTCTTCAGGGTTAGGTGGGTTAAAAACTGTCCCACCTTTTGCTCAGCTTTTTATGCATGGTGGGATATATTTTAACCGACCTCGAAAAGTTGAAGTTACTCCTAGTCGTACAGTTTAATATTTTATTTTTATATAATTTTTTTTATATTAAAAATAATTCTGTGCAACTAAGGTTTTTATTTTCTTTAAAATCGTGTGCCTCAAAGAGTTAAACCAATTACTCAGTTATCTCTAACGATTCAAGCACCGACAAATCTTCCCAGCCAATTCATAATCATCTCCATCATTCTTCCCTCGACTATACACAGTTGGCACGCTCGTCACCAGAGGCTACTCCATAAAACGAATCACCTGAAACCCGAAACTCACGAGTCTACCGTTTGAATAGCTGTAAAATTGATCGAAACGTTCAGCCACTCGTGGATCGTATTTCAATAACGCTGTTCCCCCGCGAGGAGGAAATTGTCGCATTCCCCGAAATTACGCACGACGAAATTATTTTCCTCGGTAGGGGCGGTTCGATGGCGGCGCGTGGGATGAAATACGATGGGAGCGTGCGACCATCCTCTCAGTGGTCTCCGCGGCGCAACTAGGTCAATCGAAGAAGCGATACATTTCAGTGAAATTTCCATTCTCGCAAGGCTGGCTCCGATTACGCTCGCCCCGCTGCAATTAGCCGCGGCGCGATCCATGGCCTGTACAAATTCGATACACGGTTAAGCGGAAAGGATCGCAGGCGTTGCACGAGGTTGTTTCCGGAAAATCTCGGTCAAGTGTGTGTGTGTCCCGCCGAGAGTGTATTAAACCAAAGCGTCGAAGCACGAGAATTCGATGGATCGAATGAATCTTGGATTCTGGAGAGAGGAAACAATGATAGAAGCGATGGATCACTGGATCTTTGTTTCGTTCCCTTCTGCACTGCTATTTATACGTTTGGAACGTCCCTTAGTGTTTAGGAACATCTTTCTTTCTCAAATAATATTTGGGAAAAGATTGTAACGTTTGTTCAATGTGATATACGTAAGAAATATTTATTTGTAGAGGAATTGAATAGCAAAGGTACGAAATGCATGAAGTTTTGTGGAAATTGTGGTGTCTTCGAATTTAATTATTGTTAGTATGTAATATACAATAGTTTTAATATAATAACACGAGTATGGGAATAATTTCGTTAGGGTAAAGGGCTTCAGGTGTTTTAGACTCAGGGTATTTGATCCTTTATATGTTGAAAAAATGGAAGTTCGATGTTTCTGAATAGATATTTTGTGAAATATAAAGAATAGAACGTGGTTTACAATTCATAAATCGAATATGTTAGTGTTGGAAATTTAAAAAACTATAAATACCGACAAAAGAGCGGACCACGCATCGGACTAATTTTTTTTAACGCAAGTAACAAAACACTCGACACGTATTTCTAGAGTGAAAGGATAGAGTTGAGCTTTTCCAGCGTGTGTTTCAATTACGTTTATTCGCCGTACAGATTTTTATGAACAATTAACATTAAATGCTTGCGAACTTCCAGCGTCAGGCGCACATGTTGCTCCTCGTTGGGCCCCCTCGAGCGACCTACAAAAAAATCCTGATGAAAACGAACCAACATTGAAAGTGTATTCACGTTTTCTCCACAAGTTTCAGCTGGCCTCGTTTCGTTGGGAACGGGGGCGGTTAAGAGGGAGAAAGGGGGATGAATTCAACAGCTCGCGACTCTGTAGGGGGTTGGCGAATGGAGACATAACATTGACTAATACAGAGAACTCGTAATGAGTACCAGATCGAAAGTGAGATTTCTCCAAGAACACCACTGACTGTTTTATTTGTACTTGGATTAATATTAACAGACGAAGAAAACGGGAGAATACGTTCAGAGGATTAGCATCTTGTAGATAGAAGCTGGAGCAAAGGTGATTATTCGGTGAAAACAAATGAGAATCAGAGGTGTCTGTTTATTCGTCATTATCTCAGGAATGCTTAACAGTACAAACCATTATTAAAAGGGGACGATTTTAAAAGGATACAGTACTGTAGAGGGTAGTAAAAGGTGGTGACTTTCCATAGATGTAAATTAAAATCGAAAGTGACTGATTATTCGAAACTTCTACGTCAAGTTTCGGTATTTGGTCTCGTTTCCTTGACGGTAAATTCACGTTGACGGAACAGAGGAACAGTAAAAGGGTAATAACATGGAGAATTACCAAGTTCGTATCTCAATGAAAATGAATAAAAATCAGGAGTCTCTGATCCATCAAATTACTAATTTTCTCCTGTGAATGAGTTCACGTCGAAGGAAAAGGTATGGGTGAACTTGTCAGAAGACAGTCATGAAATCCTAAAAGGTAGCTATAAAGGTAACCCACTTTATGAATTCAGGAGGCAATTGGGATAGATTTATTGTTATGGAAATGGGACAGTGTTTTAATCTCTGTTGGAAAAGATATGGATTTGTCGTCAGGTTCGATTGTTATTCAGTTTCGACGATGTTCACCCACACATTTTCCTTCGACGTGAACTCATTCATGGGAAAAAATTATTAACTTGATGGATCAGTGACTCCTGATTTTTATTCATTTTCATTGAGACACGATCTTGGTAATTCTCTATGTTATCACCCTTTATGAATTTTATTCTCACCGGAAGAATAAGGGTAGCGCAGCAGCCGGTGATCCCAAGAAAACGCATTAAAATCGAAAGTAACAAATGCCTGGGTAGCTGCTCCGCCAAGTTTCGACCCATTTGCCCTATTTCCGTTGATAGCTGGATCCACGTTGAAGAGGAGAAAGGAAGGGATCGTGGAGTTGGCGGGGTGGAGTAGGGGGTGGTAGCGGCGGCAGCGGTGGTGGAAACGTGTGCGAGACTCAGCTTATTTCTATCGATCTGCGATAGCCCGCGGGGGCCGCCTCGGCGGCGCGGCGCATGGCGACACGGCGGCCACCTATGCGGCCTTTAATCCGTCGCGACGCCCCCGACGTCGAGACGTGTTCGAGACCCGAGAGTGTTACACCTTTCGCGTCCCTCGAAAGCATCCCTTACTGGTTGAAAAGTAAAATACAAACACCCCATCGAGCGTTCTATTTCCGTCGACGGGGTTCTTTCGTCGAGAACCATCGAGCGTATCCTAGATCGTATTTCATCGTGCATTGGAATCGAGGAGGGGGGTGACACCTCTGGACCACACCGTCGTGTGTGTTACGTCACTGCTGGAGAACAGGTGCGTCGTACTCGGGAAACACGCATCACAGCGTGGCGGGTTCGCCGCGCGGTGCGCGCACGATTTTGAACGTCCCAGCGAGTCAACACCATTGGACCGATCGCGAAACAAGTGGATATCCTGTTGGATCTGTGCCGACTGTGACTCGTTTCGGGAAGTGATCGAGGTGAGCTTCACTTCGAACGATGCGTGGTGGCATAATGATATCTATCTACACTGCCGTTCATAAGTATTAGGACATCTGGCTTGTACGAAGGAAATGTGATTTTTCATAAATATTAACAGAATTTGGGCGACTTTAATTAGATTACATTAACATAGCTCCCGTTCATCGTGCATCAAAACTTCCTAGACAGTATTTATTTTGGATCTTCAATTATTTTTAATGCTTTGTCTCGTTTATTTCATTTACGATTAATGGGCTAGTAC
Source organism: Dufourea novaeangliae (assembly GCF_001272555.1). Classification (NCBI taxonomy): domain Eukaryota; kingdom Metazoa; phylum Arthropoda; class Insecta; order Hymenoptera; family Halictidae; genus Dufourea; species Dufourea novaeangliae. The sequence continues at coordinate 225,441 of NW_015373901.1, read as the reverse complement.
GTATGAACGTGAGTGTACATGTTAGGAAGAGAGAAAATGGAGCGGGTATCGATATTGAGATACAGGCTAACGAACCCCTGGTCTCTCTGTCCCTCTTGACCGGATATCGTGGATACAGTTAACACCTGAAGAGCTGTGCGACAATTGTGCTAGGTTTCAATGCGGACACTGTGTGCGTCTGTTCATCGGATGCAAAAATAGTTTCATCTCTTTCGATGAATACAGTTATTGTTAATTCATACGATTCACTGATACGTTTTCTTTTTTTCTATCCGAGGATCTTCCGTAACGACTGATCGAGTTCGAGGTACAATCTCGGCGTGTGGCACTGTCAAGTTGAAAGTTGCACGCAGAATTCCCTTGACCCACTAACATTCTCTGGGCCGAGTCCAGCCGCGCGCGGGGGAGTGATTAATGGGAATTGGCCGGTTCGCGTGATTAACGGACCGCGATGGTCCACTCGACGAAAAGGAAAGAAAAAAAAGAAATCGAATCGCCGCGATTCGTGGACGCGGGATCGGAGAAAGCAGTCCGTCCACCGACGATATTTATTACGTATCAATCGAATGAGTTTCCTAACTTGTTTACTAATCGAACTAGTGCGTCTTCCTTTGACGACACATAAGTACCCAGAAGTCTATAACGGATGAACTGTTGAGTTTTCGCGAGGAATCGGCGTGGTTTTTTTTCCGCTTCGAGTAAAATCCTCTTGACCCACTGACATTTTCATCCCCCGTGTGCCGAATCCTCGTGTATTACGTCACTGCTGGGGAACAGCAGCGAACAGGTGCGTGTGAAACGTGCACTCATCGACGCCACAGTTTCAAGCGTTAATGCGCAGGCGGGTCCCCCCAGAATCAGCTGGATGTGTACTCGTGCGTTACCTGTCGTGTCCCCAATGGTTTGTGGTTATACAGGGTGGGCCACTTAAATAATATCACGTAAATACCAGAATTTGTGCAAAGTTTTATTGGAATAATACAGTTCCGCGAACAATTTGGTTACAAGCGTTTCGCGAAATTATGAAAACGACGTATTAAATGGGAAACTACGCTTGGGTCTCAAGAGGGGATTTTCGTGTAATAGTTCTGAAGTGATTTTTGGCGAATTTTTTTTTTTGAGAAAACTATTGTTAATATGAAAGTAAATGTTTTTGGAATATAAGCAACCACGCTGGGATTATGCAAAAATATTTTGTTTTTGGTTTCAACTTCTTATTGTTACTGGATATTGTTTACTGGATATTATGCAAGACTTGTGATCCTCTGATGATGTAACAACCATTGTTGACGTCCAGTGTAGCATCTGTTACGGTTATCAGAATCTAAAAGCTAAAAAATTTTCTGAAAGCTAGATAGTTACGCTGGGACTTGTTCTTATTTTTAAAGAAAAATATGAATAACTAGAAACGTTACTGTTTTTAGAAGAAAAGTTTACTTTTTTTCGGCACATAAGTTGTTTGTATTGTTTAAAAAAATATTATGAATTAAAAATAAAATACAAGTTAGCGGCATAATCTCTGGAGAAATTTATAGCGAATTGAATGAGTTTCGTCCGAAATTGATCAGTCTATTAGTTTTTAAATTATCATGCATGTCAATTTCGAAAACATGGTTTCTAGAAAAACGCGTTTAACGTTATGTCGTTCGCATAAAAAAACTTTTTTTTTGATTTTTTGAACCTGTTACATAAGAATTCCCCCGTGTACAATAATTGAATATTTAATGAAGGTATGTTTTTGGTATACCGAATTGTGATTTTGGTATACCGAAAATTTTCCTTGTAATCAGAAGTGTTCCGTAACTTCGAAAATTCTAGGATCCACTGGAATAATACATAGTAAAGAGCAGAAGTAGCGTCATCCCGACGTTTAAACAGTTAATAAGATAAAATTATTGTTTGCCAAGTGTCTACTCATTCCGGAAAAGTATAACTTTATTATAAAAATTGGAATTTTCTCGTCCAGTCAATTAGGAATAGTAGAGGACTTTCTTTTATTCATTATTCGAGAGTCTTTATCTAAATAATGAATTCATCCATCTCATGATGAAGTAGATTCATTTATGAATCATAATAATATTCTCAGTATTCAGAACTTCCAAGAAAATGACGCATTAAAATAAAGAAAAATGTAGGTATTTATATTACAGTTAGAACCTAGCTGACGTAAACAGCGACATACAACTAGGACATTGTGTCTAAACCTACCTAAATAACTTTTAAAAAATATTAATTTCAATGTACGATCAGGTGAGTGAAAACTTTTTCTCTCCGTCACTCTGACAAAAATTACGTTTCTCTCGGCAAATGTCATACCCAAGGAATCTGTCGGCGACTGCGCCATACTTCTCGCCAAGTTGCATTCCACGGGTGAGGACCTCGGCGCGACGGAGTGGTCATTCTGCTTCCAGGGACGACCTTTCTGTTCGGTTGAAACGTAACTTAAAGCGGACGTTCCTCGTGGATAACCCACACGCGTACACTCGCAAGGATTCAAATGAAGTCATTCATGAATTCGCCAGTTTGGCCCACCTGGTCTTACGGGCCGTCAATTAACCATGGAATCGTGTCAGTCTCCGTTAACGTCATTATAAATATTTCATGATCCGAATCGGTCGTCGGCTCCTCGACCGTGACTGCGATCGTTTTATGAAGGCTTCGCGATGCAATGCTTCTAAACAGGTTATGAGACCATCAGTGTCGTGATGTACACCCACGACCAAATTCGGCTTCCACTAGGGGAAAAAGTAGTGTTGGAAAAGGGCCTCCTACCATGTTTGTACCACTTGGTATTTGGAATTACTGAAATTTATGCCAAATTAACATTTGATTTAACATGTATTACAGTACCTGGAATAAATTTACTAAGTGGTAGGAGACTTTTCTTCTACGTCGCTTTTTCCCCTAACGGAAGCCGAGTTTGCTCGTCAGTGTACATACATTTAAGCTCAGGATATAGAGGATGTTTCATTTACATCTTTAACTGCGACAGTGAAAAAGGCTGTACGTAGCCAGACTCAGTTTATTTCATTTTTTGTGAAGTCATAAATCATCGAAAATATATGCGTGCAGTTGATAAAGGCTGTTGACCTTGTTGCAAATTATACTGCAATATTAATTTTAATTTTACGCAAAAATTTTTTAACGGTATTTACATAACCCAGCCTCTTTGCAATGTACGTGTCACCCATATTTTGGTGACGTGGCATTCAAAGTGTTGACACATTCGCTACCAGCGTCACATATGTATGACGCTCCGATTTCCATGTTAGCATATCTTTTTTTTGGATAAAAGTGGAATGGGTTTCGCAATATTCACCTGTATTTGGTGTCAGTCATTATCTCTATTTTGTATATTGTTAAATTCGAATTAAAAAGATAAGGATGTTCTATTGAATAGAATGCTGAAAATCTAACGTAGTCTGTGAGAAGATTTTCGAAATAATCTAGTGAACGTCTGAAATGTACCGAGAACAAAGTCAGATTTGTATTAAGTATTCACGTGACACGGTAGATTGAAGATCTTAACATATTGGACAACTTAGTAAAAAATTCAGTTCATTGATCGGGAGTTTCTCTGAATATTTGAAAGAATTCATTTTATAATTAAACAGAAACGTCGGTGAAACACGGATATACATATATTGCCCCGAACAAGGCAAGTGAATATATAATATACTCGATTTTACGCAGTTCCGATTCTATTTCAAGGGGATCTCATATTGCAATATTTTATGGTGTACAAACGGCGGAGTATTGACATTTCGTGCTGTGCGCCACTACTGGCTAAATATAGTTGCACTATTGAGTAAAGAGAGTGCCGCTCGTACTCACTGGCTGTTCCTTTTTCTTCTTCTTTTTTTTTTAATTGATCGCTACTTCTATAATGTCAGTCATCGCCTATTTCCATTACAGAAAACCTTCTAAACATTGTTCCAATTGTTCACTTTAATTAAAGCCCTTGATAAAAAATAGGACTAGAAAATATCGAAAACACGAATTTCCTTAAAACGTTCCTCTTACTGCACAAAAAGGATTGATCGTTCAGTCTCAAAAATATCACACGTCTATGATTACGAAGCAATAAAATGACTTCGATTTAGCATACACGAGTGTATTGAACACGTTCCGATCGTCACGAATCCATACAAGTCCCCGTGAATGTTGAAACGACTGAAAAACGATCAACGAACGGTTTGTAGCAAGCTTCTAAATTTACCGTAAATTCGCCATCCCTCGAAACACACCATCGACCCTCTCGGTTTATCAGTCGTGTGCATAGCGACGTGACCTTAATGGAGCCCCTGGAAACGCAGCTGCACCGGCCGACCACTAATTTGAGGTCTTTGTTAACGCGAGCGAGAAGCCCCCACCGTGCGTTGAGTGGTTCCTCTGAAACGGAATGAAAATCGACCTTCCGGGGAGGAAGCTGAAATCCCGTCCAACGGCGGAAGGGTTGGCAGGGATGAATCTGGGTCTGGGATGCTTGCGGGGCTGGACCGCCCGTGGATACGGTCCAGCAACGATCATGTATTCGCTGAACCGTTCCAAGTAGTCTCGAGTTTTCATGAAAATCTTAATTAGGAGCATCGAGTTTTTCCCTTCCTCCTGTGCCACCCTCTCTTTTTCTTCTTTTTGAATCCCTCGAAAAATCCACCAATTCGTTGGAATATCACGACGTGGATTAATTAACCATTATCGATTTTTAAACAACAAACTTTGATGTCAAATGTTATAAAAAATGTAAGTTGAAATTCTGATCAGATTTAATTATAATGATGGAGCACATCCGAAATTTGTGTTAAAATGATATATTATATATTAAATTTTCTAATAGATTTTATAAAAAATATAAGTCAATATTTAGTTCAGACATTGAATTTCATTATAAATCTTGGACTAGATACTAGCCTTCTTTAGTTGTATATTGGACAGTCGAATGTTTGGAACCATTTCTAGATTTTGTGTTAAAATCACACCCTATATTAAAGTTTCTATATTAAAGTAATTTCTCCTAATGAATGTAATTCATTACTATTCAAACTACTTCGGTGTACCAACCAAAAAGTTTATTCCCGCAATAATCTGAGACAATTAATCGTTTTATTTCATATCGAGCTATATAAATATTTACTCCCTTGGTAGATTGTTTAAAACCACGAACTTGCATATATATCCTCGATCTATTTGTATTATTCGCAATTAATTTCGAGGTACTCGTAACACCGAAATGCAGCAAAAGCGTCGGGACGCCTGAAATCTGTGACTGATTTCCACGTTGATTTTCATCTAAGCAGCTTCTGCCATTCGTAGAGTTCTCCGGGACAACGACACGTGTTCTCTCATCACTTTCATGGTTCTCGTTGGATGATACGAGAGATATACATACTTCCGGTTTTGCGTAGGCAGCCCCGAACGGTCGAACTTCAATGGAGACCTTAATTAACGCGATAATTTCACCCGTTTGCGCTTACTGTCACTCTTCATTGCGTTCTATCATGCACAGAGGGGTTGTGTGATAGAATACGCATACCTGTATTTGCGGAACTCAGTCACTCGCGTGGAAATAGCTCAATGGCGTGTAATTCCATGAAGCCTGGATACGTGTTAACTTGTTGACTGACGTAGGCACGAACATGGTGAAGACAGCCATTAACATACATTTATTTCCATATAATTTGTTTACCCATAAAATTCCAAATAACACACTAGGAAATACACAATTTATAAGGATCGTATTCATTCGTCAATCGTTAGTTTATACAAGTCATCGATTCAGTCACAGATTGAGTATAACTCCTTGAAATAAGAAATTCTGAAAACTGATGATGTTGGGAAGATCGATCATGAAACTGTGACTTGAAATTTATGAAGCAAGAAATATACATATACAGGTATAATAGGTTATCTGTGATGTAGGTGTTATGTGCTGTAAATTATATTAAGATAAATGGATTGAAAATATTAAGGTGGAGAATGTTACAGAAGATGCAGATGATCGGATCGACTGCGGAGAAGATCAATTACCATACGACGCGTGATAACTTGTAGAGTTGAAATGTGCAGAGCACCTTCTGAACCTTCATTTGTTCACACTATCTACTTGCAAATATAAGATTATATAAAATCAATAATTAACCACGACAACTGACATTATATACTGTATTCAAAATATACAGAATAGTTTCTCCAAATCGAAAATTCTAAGTTTTCCAAATAAATAACAAAAACCTTGTTTTATTACTGAGCGTTAAAAAAAAAAGAGTAGATCCAACTGTGTATGAACTAAATACGTGAAACCCAAAACACGAAGGTAATTTCATTGATAAAACTGCGTACACTTTATTGGTCCCAGGCGCCCAATATCAACAAACTACTTTCCCCGTCAAAGCCGTTAAAATCACGTCGAGCCGGCGGCGGCGCACAGTTGATCGAGCAGCCGGTAAAACGAGGTTCCGTTCACAAATTGTTTCGTGTTCCCCGTCAACGCGAGAATTGTACCTCGTGACAGAGTAATGCCCACGGGAACTCGATTCCGCTGCCTCGTGATTAACTGCCACGGCTTTCGGAGCTCTCCGTCTGGAATGCATTTCATGTTTTCCCCGGTTCGTTACAGTTTTCCATGGAGCCGCTCGTAACGTGATCATACGATAAATCAAACGATCCGTTGCGAGCCCTTGACCTCGGCTCCTCCGATATTTTTGCGGAGTGTCCGTACAAAAACCACAGATATTTAACGAAACAAGTATGTATAGAAAAACAGACCACAGGTATCAGGTGTACCAATAATTAATCTACTACTTTTTTTTATAATCAAGCAGTGTTATGTTTTAAATTGCGAATATGTTATCGAGATTTCGGACATTTAAACAAGTACATTTGTGAGAAACAGTCAGACCCTGACGTAGGATAATATTGTGAGCATACTATTAAACTTTAGGAATAAGTGATTAATTACTAATAGTGTGTATAGTTTTATAATTCTATGCAAGTTGAAGCAAAAAAAGGATTGACAATTTCTGGGGTAGATGGTACTTGCCAAATGATGAGAAAAAGTCCAAATCAACATCAGTCGAAGAATTAATGTTTTCAAAGTTATAAGCAGTTTTTTGTTTCGGTTAAAGCAAGTGACTTTCTCGGTTCGGGAGTTCTCGTACCGTATGGAAACAATGAAGAAAATTGTAAAAAAAAAAAACTAATAGTAATTGTAGAAAACCTTCTGTAACCAAGAAAGGAAGAGTCGAAACAAAAAATTGCTTATAACTTTGAAAATATGAATTTTTCAACCCATGTTTATTCAGACTTTTTTTCGTCATTTGGCAAGTATGTACTATCTACCCCAGAAATTATCAACCCTTTCTTTATTTCACCCTGTATAATTCACATAGAGAGATTAAAATGCTGATCATTACAATTGTTAATTTTACTTCTTATTACTAATTTATCATTAACCAATTAACAGAATTAGAACCGTCATATTTCGTCGTTGTTCCACTTTATCGTACGTTGCTCGAATAAGGATTAATCAGAGAGTCCAGTAATAATTAATCAACACCCTCAAAAGACAGATCCGCAAATATTTCATTACAACCGGTCTCGCAGCTTGGTGCCGATAACGGCGGCGGCTCTTTAAAGTTATTTTAACGGTTGTACGTCTCGTCTTTTCCGTGCGCACAGTGACTTTAATTAAAGCACTGTGAGAAGTGGAGCAATTAATGGCCGGCGACATAGTTCAAGAACTCGATACTACGCAAGCCCGTAATGAAAAAACTTTATCTCCCCCCTCCCAGCCCTTGGGGGGTTGAGAGAAAGGGAGGAAACAACGACCGGCAAAAATCGCGTCTATCGTCTGTAATAATGAATGGTCTGTTCTTGTGATCGTGATTATAGATAGGTTGAAAATTGTTTGGGTTTATGGGAAGGAGTCCATCATTTGCTTCGATTTTTCGATGAAGACTTCGATATTTGATGTTATGCCGCTGTGCTTCATTTTTGAAGCAGTCTGTTATGTAAAAACTGTTACAAACCAGACCACTTAAGCTCCCTCGTTCAATTTTGTAATTGAACTATCCATCAAAGGCTTCTGCGCCCTTTTACGATATTACTTCACTTTTATTGATTGTTGAGTAAATGAAGACCTTTCACGCTTCGAATATTTTAATAGAAATTTAGTTTAATAGAATCTTTTTTCTTTTTTTGTAAAATATTAAAACTTACGATATCTTTTCCTTAGAGAACAAACAGACCGGACGTAGTACTCATTTTAATTGTAAAATGAAAATTACTACAGTTAAGAAATTTTAATTAGATCATGGTGATTATTTTAATGACGGGGTGTTTTCTTGTATTGTCTTTTTCCAGAGAGGTGCGCACAGTCGTGCTCAACAAAGGCTCGTCCGGACTGGGTTTCAATATCGTCGGCGGCGAAGATGGCGAGGGAATTTTCATTTCCTTCATCCTAGCCGGGGGTCCGGCCGATCTTAGCGGGGAGCTGCGTCGCGGTGATCAAATACTCAGTGTCAATGGCATTAATCTTCGGACAGCTACCCATGAAGAGGCCGCCGCAGCCCTTAAGGTACGGTGAAATTACCATTTTACCTGTACCTTATTTTTCCTCTTCTTTCTGTACTTCTGGTGCAAGCTCCTTCCTGGAACAGTTTCAAATTAAGAGGCTACGAAACGTCTCCACTTGTAAATTTTAAGTTTAAATAGACTCGCTTGAATTGGTTAAACGCAAGTTATTTCTACAAACGATAGATCGAATCAAACGAAGAATTTTAAATAAGAATTTTTTAATGAAACGTTATCTTTTTTATTTAGGATTCGATCTTTACATGTAATATTACGTTCTACTTTGTAATAATAAAAATTGAATAGAAGATTACAGGAACTTTTAAGTGATTACGAGAACAATTTTCATACTCCTTTTAGTGTAAAATTTGTACGATCATTTGGACGAAACTTTGATTTTTCTAATGAAATCATTAGAAGCTTCACGGAAGTAAGTCTAACCTTCAAACAGTGATTAATGTGAATATGTGTCTGTTCAGGGTACCGGTCAGACAGTGACGATCGTGGTACAATACAAGCCCGAAGATTACAACCGATTCGAGGCTAAGATCCATGATCTTAAACAACAGATCTCCCAGCAGAATATGATGACAGGCACCCTCATGAGGACCTCACAGAAGAAATCACTTTACGTCAGGTGAGTGACACCCATAAACCCCGTCACCTTCTACCAAATATCTCCACTAGTCTTTGAATAATGAACACAAAAACAAATCTAATAAAATTCCTGGTCAGTCTGGATATGCAAAATACACGTATCCCAACGAAACATCCTCTACAAGTTATATAACAGTTAACTTCGTGTAAACAGTAATCAATCGGTTATTTCAGGGAACTTACCTCGTGATACCTTTCGTCTTTTGCACGTCCTTTCGAATTTTATTAGATTCTTCTTTACCCTTCGATCATTACTGAAATAAAAAATTAAACCTGACCGACCAAAACTCGTAAACTCGAACCTAGTAACGATTCACAGTCTTAGAAGCCTCGTTGGGTATAACTGGAATAATCTTAATAACAAAATACCGTTTCCCGTTGTTGCGTTCGCAGAGCGTTGTTCGACTACGATCCAAACAAGGACGACGGTCTGCCGAGCCGCGGTCTGGCATTCCGTTACGGTGAAATCCTGCACGTGACGAATGCTAGTGACGACGAATGGTGGCAGGCTAGAAGAGTGAATCCTCAGGGGGAGGAGGAGGGCCTTGGTATAATACCGTCGCGCAGACGATGGGAACGGAAGCAACGCGCCAGGGATCGTTCTGTCAAGTTCCAAGGTCACATGCCGGTCATCCTCGACAAGGTGAGCATTACCTACCTATCGATCCATCGTTCGAGAAGTTATGCGGAAACTCGTGGCGGGTGTTCGGTTACCGAATGTCTGCATACCGTGTGTCTTTGAATGAATTCCCTAGGAAAATTAAAATTCGATAGTTATAATTGGTGGTCAAAAGTACCGTGGCAAATATTATACAAATTTACATAAGAAGATTTCTTATGGAGATTGAAGTTCGGTAGCTGTAATCGATAAGTTACGTGTACCGTGGAAAATATATCTACAGGGTGTTCTACATAACGTGAACACCTTCGATATCTCACTTGTTTTTGAAGATATGTAGAAAAAAATGTGAGGGGACAATGTTATTTTATTTATTTAAGAATGTATACGGGCATATCCCTGTTGTACAATAATTACAATACAATGTAACGAACTTCGTGCACAGTTGTTTAGTTGGAAGGGGTAAATACTGTGATCAGCAGAAAAATTTTCTTAAGGTCATATTTTTCGAATTTTCTAGGTTCTCGATATTTTTTTAAATAACACTACATATTTTTATTAGCGTGGTGTAATAGTTGAGGTAAAGACCAATCCAACGACCTATAGTAGTGCGACCTTCGTTTCACCTCGAGTACAAAAAATCCAGAAATGTAAGAGAGTAGATTTAAATAATAAAGCAACTACGGTAGAGAGATTAGTGTAAAGATGCTTCGAAGTTGTTTCTCGTTTGTTAAAATAATTTTTTGGAAAATCAAAAGTAAATGAGATATTTAAGGTTCTCACGTTAGGCAGGACAGCCTGTACACAATGTATATAAACAATTCCCTATGAAAATTGAAATATCTTTAATGCACCCGTACATATCTTCCACAGCACTTGTATACCGATAATTAAGCTTTTATAAACGTTTGTCGACTGTATCTCAATTTCCTCTGACGTACCCAAAATCCCCCCAATTTAGAAATTTTACGTCCGATGGCTCCGATCACTCTAACTCACCAATTAATGGGATTGGGAACCAATGTTATAACTGATTCTATTGTGTCTTAAAGACGACTGATGGATTACAGCAATCGACGCTGGACAGGAAAAAGAAGAACTTCTCGTTCAGCCGAAAGTTCCCGTTCATGAAGAGCAAGGACGACAAATCGGAGGATGGTTCGGACCAGGAACGTGAGTGTCTCGAAACACGGTCGATCCGTATATTGCACGTTCTGTGCATGTTCAGACCCCGTTATATCTATTGTGGTTTTTCGTGGTATACTTATTTTTTTTTTTTTTATAAATTTGTTTTTCTGAAATTCTCGTCGTATTACTCCAGCCATAATTACGTATATCTATCTACATATATCTTAGACCCGTGTGTTTGATACTTACGATTAAGCATTCTTTCACGTGTGTATTGCAACCCCTTTTTTTCTTATTGACAAAACAGTAATCGTGTAACTAAGATCGTCTTAAATGGCTACCTTACTTTTATTCGGTGTCTTTTTTTTTTTGTTTGTTTAGAATATCATAACATTTCAGTAGTTTCGTTTTTCCGATCTTAAACCCCGCGTTTGTAATAAACGGTATCGCAAGTTCCGATCAGCCTGTTAGTTATCCGTGACAGGTGTACGACGATATACGTCCAACCTCCGATTGAGCTTTTGTGACTTTTTTTTGTTCACCTGGTGCAAAACGTGACATGTGTTTTGTTTTTGCCTGCTTGTGTAGGGTCGCCCACGACACCCGAGAACGAAAACGATCCTACACGTAAGTATTCCAAAGTTGATCAACGACCGAAGTATAATGACCGAATCATACACGATCTACACACGACACACGCGCAAGCGCCCATCCACCCACACACACACACACATACATCTTCATTAATCATATAGAATAGCGGGAAAACAAAAGGAGTTCAAAACGGAAAGCAACAGAAACGATCAGACAGCGATCCCACACCATGAACGTTACACATCTCGAGAGGTCTTTTTTTTTTGTGTCTGTTCTCTTGCATTCTTCTGCGCTTCGCACGCTGCAATTCCATCCTTGCATCGAGAGCTCATGCATTTGTCTGGTATTCGATCTAACGCAGCGACCATGCACGGTACACACACGTTCACTCGAACTGCTTTTCTCAACTAACCCAGTCTCTCTCTGTGGGTAGTCGTAGAAATTTATAGATCGCCTCCCTGTAGCCATCCTGCACGTATAGTTCACGGTGGACGAAAACCACCAAGTTTGCAACAACTTTTTTTTGCAAAAACATATCATGATTCTGATTGAATCCTTTCGCGTCGTCGATCGCCCGATTCCGACGACTCGATGATATCTACTTGCGATCGGTTCGTCGAGGACGTTTTAACCGCGAGATTCGTGCTCGGAACTTTCGTCCTCGAGACACTCGAGACGCGTCGTCGACGAGTCACCGTCGATGATGACGTTCAACAACGAGACCGATTTGCTACATAGAGGAAAGTAGGAAATTTGCTTTTAGAGTTCCCGTCGCTTTTGACGCGCGTCGTGGAAGCATGATTACCCTAGGAACACGACATCTTTCGTCGAATCGCGAGTCTGAGACACTTTTCAACGATTAACCCGTTGACTGTAGGACACTTCCATTGTTACGAGCCGCGTAATGATCGGTTATTGTGTAATATTAACGAATACAATGGATTGAAGTAGTAGGAAGAGCTATTTGTACGAAGATTTTTGAAGACATAAATCGTCGCTGGAGTTCTTAACTGTTCTAACTCCAGATTTTCAAGAAAATTTAGTTAATCTATCCACGTGCGACTCATTGGTCCAAAGAATACAAATTCACCATAATGTAGAGAAAATTCAACCTAGAAAACAATCAAATATTCTTTTAAGTCCTAACTTCGGAGTTTAAAATGTAAAGTTTGAAAATGAAAGTTTTTTTTTTTTCTTAATGGATGTATCTCCAAATACTAACAAAAATTAAACATTTGTGTTAATAATAAGATACAATTTAGTTAAATACTATAATAAATAGCTATTGAGTAGATGATATTATAGTGTGTTTGATTATTTCACTATTTTCCAGCTTCTATAATATTAAATTTCGTAAACTTTAAACTCAGTGTTCTCAGTTTAGAAACTAGTGGAGATGCAACAATTAAAAACTAGAGCGACGAAATAGTATCAAAAAGAGATACGAGTAGTTACAAAATTCATTTACAAAATGTGTCTTGACTTTAGTCTTTCTAATAATCAATTTATTTAAAAATTCGGAATTATCTTTCGTTCGAGAACTGTACTAACCCTCGAATGGTAAGGTGGGTGTTAAGATTGTACTTGGTAAGGTAGGGTTGGATACAATCCGAGCTCCTTTCTGCTATTTTCAGACAGGTAAAAGAAATTATTACTTTGAACTTCTATTTTTTTTTATTCATATAATAAGGAATAATAATTGAGTTGTATAACATGTAATAATACAAATATAAAAGTTTGTTGTATGATAAAAAAATAATAAATAGAGTGGGAACGGTACAAGAAGAACCATAACTTTTGTCGGATTGGTCCTGGGCCTTACCATTGGAGGGTTAAACAACATTTCTTCATCGCTGAATGATGCTTGTATCGAGGGACTTGGAGCTAATCCTAATTCATCCCTGATTTTTTAACAGAACGAATGATTTCGTACACTGCAATTTTTTGCTCATTCTATAAACTCTCGACCTCTCTAGTATCCGTATACAAAACTGAAAACCAGTTCACTGTTGTTCGTGACATCCAACCAACAGTCAACGCGTTAACGTTCCGCGTGGATCACGAAATAATAGATCGCGTTGCAACATCTCGATACCCAAGCAATTACGCAAAAAGGAAACGACTCTAAAGGAACAACGTGTACAAAACATGTAACGAACTGCTCGCGTGCTCATCGCATCACGGATACAGACGAGCATCCGCTAGCTATCGTCACGGACCATCCAGATTCGAAAAAGAATCGGACGTATACATATATCCTCGACGGTAGGAGGATGGTGTTTTCGTGCTTTATCGCTTAATTAATCCTAGCAACTTATTAACCGGCCGCTTATTAGTACGCAACGTATACTGAAATATTGAACTTGTTATGTTTTAGCATTCATGCTGTGCTACACCCAGGACGACACTAACACCGAAGGTAATCACATCTCTGTCTCTGTCTCTCTCTATCTACATTTTCAAATGTCTCTCTTTCTTTCTCTCACAGCCTCCCTCATGTATACCACCCTCTGCCGTCTTTTCTGTCCGCCTTTCATTTCGATTCTCCACAAATGCAATTCCCCGTGCCCGAACCTTCGCCGGTTTCGTCGCGGTCGGTGTGTATCAATTAACGAGGCACACGTTCGTTACCGCGATAATAACGATCCGACAGAACGAGCGTCATTGTTGGCCAGGACCTTTTGTTTCCGTTGTCACTTTTGTTGGAGCATCGTCGGTTTCGCCGTTATTGTCGATTCGCGAACCTGGAAACTTTGCGTTCGATCGTTCGCGCGCTAGTTACGTCGTCGCCGGTTGAGTTCGTGTGATAGAACTCATGCTTGTTCGAATCGTCGAAAATTACGGTATACGCTAGATCGATGAATATGAAATATCGTTTTGAATGATATTAGGTTGTACCTTTGAATTGTCGAGTCAGTCACGATTGGTGAACTCGATGCAACCGATATCGTGTGTTGTGTTGGTTAAAAGTTGCAATGGTATTTTACAGTAAATCTTCGATGAGTGTTCGAAGGTTCCTTGGCACTGACAAGGATAGGTCCCCATGTGTAACGCTGACTTTTCAATGATGTTTGGCACAGTCATAGAACTTGGAATTCTGAAGCTAATGATATTTATTTCGGTCATCAATGGCCATTAGTTTCTGAAATATTCAATGTTCAGTACCGAGGAGACTTCGAACACTCATCGAGGATATACTGTACTGCTCGAATTTTTGTAATTGACCGTTTTGTCTTGGAGATTCTTACGATATGAAGGTAGTAAATTGCATGAGTTATGGTCTCATTAAGATAAAGCCACTAATACTAATAGGTGCACATTTCGATCGAATACAAATTATTATTTCGAAGGTATATTAATTTTTATTTCGATCCATAGAAACCGGAAATTTCACATGGTACAGCCTAATGCGGTGAATCTTAATATTCTGTTATGCGAACGAAAATCCGTCAGTTTTCCATAAAAATCACGCTTCTTCGATACTAACGTGTGTATTCGTAGTCACGAAATTTCATCTGCAATATGTCATCGTGCGTATCGTGTCATCACTCTCGTCCCCCGCTTTCATTTACGCCGCGCTTTTTTTTTTATTATTCCATCTGTGCGATTCACAACGAGCTCTGTCTTGGGTCGCAGGAAGTAGAGAAATTTTGTATCGTGTTGAACTGCCTTATATGGAGGAACTGACGTTAGTTTATCTGGAAAAGGAAGATGATGAGAATGATGAAGAGCTTAGTAAGTGACAATCGAAAGGAGTAAATGTGTGAACCGGAGTGAGATACTTAGGTCCCGACTAACAAGAAACGAACGTGATTTCGATCGATCTTCTTTGATCGACGTTCATTTTTGTTTACCGTTTTTATTTTTGTTACTTTCCCTCACTTCCGTCCACTGATCAAACGAGCACTAACAAAACGCCGAGAACGCTTCGCGCATTTTGAACAGTCGCGACACGTGCTTTTGCCTGTCTGTTGTCTGTCGTTTGATTTTTGTAAATTAATTACCCTTCCATAGGTATCTAACAAGACCAGCGAATAATAATTCCGGATAGAGATTTAGCGTGATCGTCGCTTCTTGTTGCTAAATTAAGCCCTGACTGCGTGCCATCTAGTACATAGTAGAAACGTTGCTGTACATAAATATGTTCTTCGAGAGTACAATAACGCTCGGATAATTGTTCCACGTTTTTAGTTCTGTAATGGGAAAATATGTACAGTATTTGTGGTAATGAATATCTCTAGAGAATACCTGTAGAGTTGTACAGTTAACTTAACAGAATTATTGTGCTTAAAGATGTATAATAAATACTTCTATTAGTGTTACTAGATATTTGAAAGTGGTGATTCATTGTAATATTAATATTGATACTAGTAAGAATTGGAAATATTTTTTGGAAGTTTTAAAATAGTGAAATATAATCGGAATAGTCGGCTGAGGAAATGATTGAAGAATGTAAAGTTGTACCTTAAGAGGTAATAAATACGGCAGGAAATATTCATTTGAACAGAAAGAAATAATTTTCCTATAGTAATTAACTAAACTAGCCTATATTTAGTCTGTCAAACAATATTTATTCTTTCATTTCTCTGAATTTTCAATTATATTGTAAAAGAACGTTGAAATAAAGTTTTTCCTCGAAAAGTAAATCGTCGTAAAAAGGGTCGCTAAAATTTTTGTATCAGCAATAAGAATCGACGTCTAGGTGAGAATACTAAAATCACCAGCACCGTCGCGTAGTTGCGTCGGGTATCGATTACAAAAGCCAACCCTTCCGGCTCCAAGTGTATTAGCATAGTCGCCTCGTACTAATGCCGAATCGACCTTGATATCCTTCGATCACCGAAGTTGTAGACTCTAGGGAGCTTACCATTTCTTCCTTCCTCGCTTTGATCTCCCAAGCGCCGAAGCATGTATCATGGCTCGTGTCCCGTGTGAAATTATGTCCAATACCTTAACCGAATACCACTGCTCGTTCAAACCGAGTATCGTTTTAGTCAGCAGTTTTTTTGAGATTGACTAATTTGTTCGACTGTTTTTTTTCCTCTCTCGTCGATAACACAAACATGACCACTTCGGAAAAGATACTTTGTAGCGTGATACCACTTAGAAGATCAATGTTAATATTGGTATGGAATTAATAAAATATGTTTTTAGAAGCAAAAGTACTATGTCTAATGTAGAACTTTAGTATTATACAGAATTGTTAAATTTTTATTGCATTTCGACTATAGTTATATTTCAATTCCTGTTTATTATTCTATAGAATACTTGTCTAGTAATACACACACTGGGAGAATTGCCTTTGAGCACGAAACTGACTTTTTCTCAAGTATTGTGTCTTCAAACTCGTATAGTAATTGGTCTAATAACCCAAAGCCGGGGAGAATGGTTCTAAGCATTAAATTGATGTTAATTCGTGAAATATTGTTTACTGATAAAGAATTGAGAATGACTTAGAATACCTAGCAATACTGAAAATCCAATCGATTTCCTTTGATAATTTAAAAAATTCCCCAATTACAAACCAATTCGAACGACATATCTGCATACCATAGTTCCTATCATTAAAGAAAGACAAGGGTTAATGACAGAAGATGGGAAGTAAAGTGGTTCCAAGACACGAAACTATAAAGTATCTCGATCGAAATGGTCTATCGGGTTCCCGTTTTTCTTCTCGACCGAAAAGTTTGCCCCTCTGTTTTGAAGAGTGTAAACGTTCTAACCGAGGACATACATGGCTTTCAACCACGTTGTTTTCCGCCACGGGTATGCCGGAGTACTTATACTGAAAATTGCAGGCAGCGAAGAGAACGTGCTGTCGTACGAGGCTGTCCA
The DNA here is from genome assembly GCF_001272555.1 of Dufourea novaeangliae. Classification (NCBI taxonomy): domain Eukaryota; kingdom Metazoa; phylum Arthropoda; class Insecta; order Hymenoptera; family Halictidae; genus Dufourea; species Dufourea novaeangliae. Next base: position 208,037 of record NW_015373901.1, on the reverse strand, counting down.
GCAGCTCACCATACAGTACACTCGACCCGTCATTATCCTCGGTCCTCTGAAGGATCGCATCAACGACGACCTCATCTCGGAATTCCCCGACAAATTCGGCAGCTGTGTGCCACGTGAGTGAAAGCATTTTTAATACGGTCGTTCAGCTTAACGACGCGTCGTGTGACGCGTTACGGACGAATCCCAAGATTTTCCAGGATTTTCCGAACTTTCGTAACAGTCCTCAAGAGACATCACGATCTCATATATATTTTACCACATGGTAATCAGAAATTCGTATATTTTACCCTTGATCATGGCACGCGATATGAAAAGTTCTATGAATCTCGGTCAATTGAAGACGAAATCGAATCAATTTTAACTACATCGACTGGAAGTAGGAAACTTAATAATAAGACAGTACTTCGATAGAAATTATTAGAACGCAATTATTATGATATTTTTATTACCTTTATTTCATTGATACTCCTGTCATCTAGGTTCGTTCTACTTTAACGCAAAAAGCTAGTCTGTGCGTATAATATCGCTAAAGAAACCTGTTCCTAGGAAATTAACTATCAGTTACAGAAAGATATTAGTATCCTATTAATATGTACATTCAAAAAGTGAATTTTTTCGAATTCTTCCAACTTAAACATTTTTTAGATACAACGAGGAGTAGAAGAGAATACGAAGTGGACGGACGGGATTACCACTTTGTGGCGTCGAGGGAGCAGATGGAGAGAGATATTCAGAACCACTTGTTCATAGAGGCGGGACAGTACAATGACAATCTTTATGGAACCTCAGTGGCGTCCGTTCGAGAAGTCGCCGAAAAGGTAACGGAAGGGAAAGCCTTTTATATTAATTTTACATCGATAATCTTCCCTTAAATTAAACAAAAATAACAATACACTAAACGTATCATCACTATCTACATAAATATCTATAAATATTCCAGGGAAAGCACTGTATCCTTGACGTGAGTGGAAACGCCATCAAGAGGTTACAGGTGGCGCAGCTGTATCCCATCGCCATCTTCATTAAACCGAAATCCGTAGAATCGGTTATGTATGTAGAATCTTTTTACTTGCATATCTTATTCAATTCTTCCATGACAATTCATTAGTTACAACAATACCGCTATTTATAATTCCAGGGAAATGAACAAGAGAATGACCGAGGAACAAGCGAAAAAGACGTACGAACGAGCATTGAAGATGGAGCAAGAATTCGGGGAGTACTTCACCGGTAAAAATCAATTTATCTAATTGTGTTCCTTAGTCCCAAAACATTTATTATCTGTCTCGTGACTGTGAACCCATACATAGATTTCGACGAAACGTTTACTGTGCTCCGAAGATTATTCTGATGAACGAAATTCCAAAATTGCTGCCCCCCACACCCCCAACAGCTCTTTAACACAAAGTTAAAGTAGTTTAATACAGAGTGGCCCACCTAACGTGAGCACGTTTTGAATCTCACTTGCTTCTGATTTGCGGAAAATTAATTTTAAAAAATGCTCCAAGTGATGTCCATCAACTTCCATACATTTGTCGATTCTTCGTACTCAATGTCACATGAAGTGTGAGAGAAGAAAAATATGTAGTTTCGTTTAAAAAAACATCGATGACCTTAAAAGTTCGAAAAATATGACCTTGAGAAAACTTTTTGCTTATTATAGTATTTGCTCCTTTTAACCAAATAATACTTTCCCCTCACATTTTTTTTGTATCCTAAGAAACAAGTGAGATATTGAAGGGGCTCGAATTGGGTGGAACATCCTGTATAGAACCGATATCGCGTGTATCAAAAGTCAAAAGGTGTAATCCCAGCGTGTATTCTACCATAGAAGGTATCTACATAATCGAAATTCTACGGGCGTCGCGGAAGTACATTTGGACCTGAATGGATTATTCGTCGCGTTTGGCTGAATACTATAAATCACTTTCTTTCTCCGTTACAGCCGTAGTACAAGGTGACACTCCCGAGGAGATCTACGTGAAAGTAAAGGAAGTGATCTCCGAGCAATCGGGGCCGAACATTTGGGTACCGTGCAGGGACCAGCAACTGTGACGTCCTGCCCCCCACGCTCAGCCCGGCCCGAACGCTTGGACTCTACCTCCGAGGCGTCAAGCTTAATTACTCTTAATAAAATAATCAAGTAACACTCTAACGCCCCCCTATCCCGTCCCTTGATCCCACTCCCACACACCCACCCATTCAAGTAATCCAGTGTCCCAAATCAAACCGTTAACCGCCACGAGGCTCGTCGTAGAACTTCAAGGCGTCGCCGTTGACAAAAGTTTCCACGGGTCTGGAGAGCCCAAAAGACGAAATCGGAAACAGTTACGATGGATCGAAATATTTGTTTCTCGAGACGTGTTCAAAACTTGTTCGCGAGTCACGTGACCGGGGGTAAACACCCACCTACAGCGTTCGCTGCGATTAAAGAGAATATACTCCGAATTAACACGCGAACGTTGACGATCGTTAATCGCGTGTTTCGAAGCGATACATCCGTTGGCCCGTTTCCACGAGCAATCGATAGATGGAGAAAGAGCGAGAGATAGGGAGAGAGAGAAAGAGCTATCGTCTCCGGCGCAAGAGTATATAAGGTGTTAATTAAAATCCCTCCGCGTGCGCGCGCACAAATGGAGGGTTCGTGTTATAGTGTTAAATACCAGAAGTGTTTCGTTGTACCACGATGTTTTTCATGTATCCAACGGGTTTGTCGACCGAGAGGACAAGGAGACCAACCGACCCGTAACCCGTCTCCGCGATGATTTTATTACGGAATTCAACGACGCGAATACACGCCGGCGATCGAGCCCTCCCTCCTCTATTCCCCCCCCCCCCCCCCCCCCTCCCCACATTCCCTCGTGACGAACAATAGAACGTGTTACTCGTGCTTCATAATTTATAACGCGCGCGTTCTCCCCTCTCCCCCCCTCTTTTGCATCGTGTATCCGAACGAAGATAAGCAAGAAAAACGAAAATGTAATAGAATGGCGGAAGCCGTCGTGTATTCGTCTCGAAAGATATCAATTTTAACGCGTACGGACCACTCGAAGATTTGTAAACAATCGAGGAATGACTCGCGTCGTGGTTCATTCACGAACGATCGACGCGTTGTTTGCAAGTATAGTCAGAGGAGAATCGCGCTTGGAAACGGCGAGACAGAAATTACCGAGGTCGAAGTCGAGAAACTTGACCGTGAGAGAGAGAGGTGTAGAGAAATTGTCACGGACCACGGATTCCCGTCGCGATCGTTCGCATGATGCGCACAGCACCGCTAGACGCTTTCAGACAGACTTTACTCCCACGCACGAATCGCGGCCGACGAACGGGAACGAGAGACACGATGTGAGAAGACGAAAATGGGGGGGGGGGGGGGGGGGGGGGGGGGGGGAGAGAAAGACACGAATCAATAAACTTGGCTTCACCGATCACACCTATAATAATAGCTTGTCCGGTTAATTCTGAGCGAAGTAGTGCGGTATTTTTTAATGTACTTAAATCGCGATATATGCGCGGCGAATGGAAAGAAAGATGATCGATATCGACGACCACTCGCGTCCCCCCGAATTCGTCATCGCTTTGTCGCACAGGACGAAGGGTAATTTAACCAATTGTAGGATGCACTAATAAACGTGACACGAAGGAAGGATATATGCGACAGTTTCTAATGCCAGACGGGGGATGAAGATGTGTGTGTTTGTGTGAATGCGCGCGTGTGTGTGTGTTTATATATATATATATATACGTGTTCTGGAAAACTGAAAGCGAGGAGGGAGGAACTGAAAACCCGGACGCATGTTAAAGAACCTCACGATTCATCAAACCTCACAGGACAAATCTCTAGATGCTAGAATAGCGGATATATAATGTTTTGTACAGCTAGATTACTAAGCCAGTACTGGGTTATGTGCAACATTATATATATATAAATATACATAAAAAAAATTATATATATATATAGAAAGAGATGAAGCGGCGAGGGGAGAAAGAATGAATTCTATTGTAATTTAAATACCACTACTAAATTATTATTACGATAGTAGGTATGTATTATTGTAAATACCTGTACCCGGGTAATCGAGATGCGGAATATGGCGGTTAGCATGAATCGAAGCGGCCGGAAAAGCAGCGAGTTGTCGTCGTCTCGAACGTGTTCGAAGCGCGGAAACGGAAGCCATAGGCACAGCGTGAGTTCTATATTTTTCAAATTCGAGCGTGGGGACGTTCACACTTTCGACCTTTGTTTTCGACGATTGGCCCGGTCACAGTTCGTATGAAAGCCGAATTAACGCGCGTGTCGAGAGGAAGAGACAAGGAGGGACCGGAAATGAAGCGTTGACACAGGGGATCGGAGAAGCACCATTGTGGCAGCTTGACGACGAAGAGAAAAGTACATATACCTCGGTTCTACCGGGATTGACGAAAACGTTTCGTACAGCAGATGATGGACACACTTCGCACGGACGATTGGAAGAATCTATTGGAATCGTATCAATTTCGAACATCGCGCGTTTACAGCGAGAATATTAATTCCCGTTACCTTGAAATTCGTATGGGACGGAACGGCAGATAATGCGTGAAATAATCAATCGTCGATCGTTGTGAACAGTACTGGCGAGTAAGAGGAATGAACGTGAATAGTTTGTAATCGTTTCCAGGGTGAGTGGGAAAATTGTTGGGGGGTTGGAAGCGAGACGTTGCGAGATGACGAGATCATGATGGTGATGATGATGGTTTGATCGTGATGGAAGTGTGTGTGTGTGTATCGTAATGGCCGCTCGCGTACCGATTTCTTTTGCCATTGTCCGCGGCGATTTCGTCGAATCGATCGAAACCTGCGATTACACCTCACCTTTTGATTGACCGAGCGAGAAGGGAATTTGCGTTTTCTTTTCGTTCCATAAAACGTATCGCGCGGCGAGATACCGATTAATCGGGTATATTTAGCATGGGTACGCTTTCTACGAGCTATTTTTCCTACGACAGAATCCTGTGTTTAGAGTCGTTAACGCAACAGCCGTCGCACGTATTATACGAGGGAAAGGAAGCGACGAAAGAGATGTATTAGTTCGTGAGGAGCCGAGAGAGAAACGGTGAATACCGCGCGTCGCCGTGATCCGCACAGGTCGTGCCTGAATAGAGAGAGAGAGAGAGAGAGAGAGAGAGAGAGAGAGAGAGAGAGAGAGAGAGAGAGAGAGATGGGTAGGCTTCGCCGAGTTAAAGGATACAAAAAAAAAATTTAAGAGAGAAAAATCGAAAAAAAAAGAGAAATAGAGGATGGTAACGACGAGGAGAAAGACGTCTGTCTCGATGTAAAGGAACGTATAAAGAGAATAATTACTACAGACACTTATTATACACCTCTATAGTCTATTTAATAATATTACTTATTGAATTGTCAATCTCATGTTCACCTTGTTTCATCGTTTTTAAATAGTTAATAAACGTTTTACCAATTTTAATCGTTGTCTTTTGTATTTCTTGTTTTCCGATGGTTTCTACGTCGATTATATTAATTTGTATTTTTATTAATTGATCTTTAATAACGAAAATTAAAAGATAACTTTACGTCCCATGTGAAATAATTATTTTATTTAACTGCTTCAGTATCGTAATATTTCAATTAGTATCGTAATATTACCTTTTTTTTTTAAATATTCAAATCGTGTTTCCGTACATTTGCAGGTTTAATTAGATAGTTACTTGTTTGTTCAAATATTGGATTTTTTCATGCGCTTATGTTACCACAGACAAGGTACAGTGAAGTCTAACTATATTGCCACTAAACATATTGCCACACGGGGCACTTTCCCTTCAGATACTTATTTTACTTAAATCCTACTTATCTATATGATTTTACAATATACTTGTAATGATATTTATATAAATTCAGAAAAAGTAGGCTTAGATATTATTCAGAATTATAAAATATTATAACTTATATGCCGCAAATAATTCCCTCCCCATGTAACTTGCAAATCTTCCGTACCGTCTTCGAAGCTTCATAAAGGTTTCATAAGTTTGACGCCGAAATTTTGATTACCGGTGACCTATTACGATAGACGTGTGTAATAATTTGCAGTAGTCCTCTGCCGGATTCAATCTGTTGTTATTACATGTGGATTACGGGACAATGAACGGTAGTGAAATGGCTTGCGTCAGTACACATTTGAAACGTGATCCTTTATCGCTGTTGCTCGTACGAGTCTCGAGCTTGATCTAATGTTGCTCGTGCAACTGTCGAAATCTGACTGACACTTGTTCGTGCTTCCGTGAGCAAATTGTATAGTAACCCTAGCAACCATGGCAGTTTCTGCAGATACTACTACAGCCCAAGTTTAAAAGACGTAGGCAGTAGTTAGTTTCTGTAGTAACGTGTTGAACCAGACAACTATAATTAGTATAGGATTGTACAATATTTATGCAGTTATATTTAAGACAATTCGATGAAATGAAGCTTATATTACCTGACGTATGTTTATTGGAATGTACATAATACATATAAATTATAATGATATAAAAGTTTGAAATACAATACGATGCGCTACGGTACAATACATCTATTCGATTCAATTGCTCCCTTGCGACTACAACATCATGCTATCCGCGTTCGGCGCAGTGCACTAATACGGAGGCCAACGAAATATCGCTGTAACACTTAGAAAAGATTTAAAGTTCCATTTATATCATTGTCCTGTGAAAATGTTCATACTTCCAGTAACATTCATATTCCAGTCAAAGAATTTACATAATAAGTAAAAGGAATCTAAGAACGTGGGGTCACAGAATCCCCGTAGGTGGCGCCAGTGACCCTGTGTGGTGAGAACGAGGGGTCACAAAACCCCCGCAGGCGGCGCCAGGACCCCATGTGGTGAAATCGCGGGGTCATAGAACCCCCGGTGGAGGTGCCAGGGACCCCGTGTCTGTGAGGAAATGGGATCATAGGACCCCCGGAGCATGCACAAGAGTTTTGAAACGTGATTCTTTATCGCTGTTGGTCGACGAATCTCGAGCTCGGTCTAACGTTGTTCGTGCAACTTTCAAAATCTGACTGACACTTGTGCGTGCTTCCGTGAACAAATTATATAGTAACCCCATCGATGACAGTTTCTGCAGATACTACTACAGCCCAAGTTTAAAAGACGTAGGCAGTAGTTAGTTTCTGTAGTAACGTGTTGAACCAGACAACTATAATTAGTATAGGATTGTACAATATTTATGCAGTTATATTTAAGACAATTCGATGAAATGAAGCTTATATTACCTGACGTATGTTTATTGGAATATACATATATACATATAAATTATAATGATATAAAAGTTTGAAATACAATACGATGCGCTGGGGTACAATACGTGTATTCGATTCAATTGTTCCCTTGCAACTACAACATCATGCTATCCGCGTTCGGCGCAGTGCGCTAATACGGAGGCCAACGAAATATCACTGTAACACTTAAAAAAGGTTTAAAGTTCCATTTACATCATTGTCCTGTGAAAATGTTCATACTTCCAGCAGCATTCAT